>NW_026705346.1:300000-600000 GCF_029867415.1 Vicia villosa
ATACGAAACATATATAAATAAATAAATACGATAATGTATTAAAATAAAACGTACCGTAAGCAGTGTGCAGGATCCGACCAACTGCCTCGTCCTCTAGTTGGAGGCCTCATTCAGCTTCTGGTAGAGATATGCCAGAGTAGCTGACCCCCAGTTCCACTGGTGAACGGTATCCAGGTCCATGAAATAGCGGAGGTAGGCCACGTCGACGTACCTGGCACTCTTGTCCACAAAGCATGCAGCGCCTACCACATGCATGTACCAGCACCAGAGAGCGCAGCCGCGGTGGTACTCCCTGAATAGGTCGTTACCCTCCTGCTCGGCCTCGGCCGCCGCGTCCAGGTGGAACTCAAAATAGAGGCTCAGTGTGTTGAACCGGACATGACATCCAGAAGTCGAGACGCACTCCAGATGAGCAACCTCGTGCGGCATGCCCAAATAGTGCATCATCCACTCAATGGCCTCGACCCTCTGGATCCTGAAGTGGTCCAACAGCCACCCCCTGATGGGCAGGTGGAGAAGACACTGGACGTCATGCAAGGTGATCGTCAACTCCCCCACCGGCAAGTGGAAAGAAGACGTCTCCTTGTGCCAGCGCTCCACAATTGCCCCCTGCATGCCGGTGCTGATGGTGGTGTACCCGGTCATGCAGAGCCCGCTAAGCCCTGAACCTCGCACATGGTCGTTAAACCACTGAGCTGCTGGTTTAAACAGACCGAAAATCTTCCTGGAGTGGTTCACCATTTTCAATGGCTCTCTCTCCTGTTACAAAAAAAAAACAAATAAGCGAGAAATAAACGGTAAAATTATAAAAAATGGTGACAAATAAACGGCTAAGTTAAAAAAAATACCTCTCCCTCCCAGATCCGCCGAGCGACGTGATCCTGGTAGTGAATCAGCAGGGAAGTGTCAAAAGGCCCTCCCGGATAGCTATCCACCTCCTGCTCCTCCTCCTCCTCGACTGGAGGGTCAACATCCGGTATCACCTCCTCCTCATCCTCATCCTCCTCCTCTCGCTGGCGGGAAGAAGATACCCGAGCCAGCCTACTCCTAGAGCCTGAAGCAGATGAACTCTCCACCAAGTCCTGTGGAACGCGCACACGGCGTCCCCGGCCTCGCCCGCGTGTCGACGCCCGCTCGCGTCTAGCCGACGCAGTCTGGGACTCCCTGCCCTGTCTGATGCGTGCTGGCTGGTTGCCTGACATGTTCCTGTAAACAATCGAAATCGATTAATATGCGAGACAAATGAAAAAACAAAAAAAAATGCACTTCTGATACAGTTCGGAAGTTCATTTGCGAAACTGGGATGGAGGTGTTTTCGGAAATGAACTTCCGAAACACCCCTGCGCAGAGCTTTTCTGCAACCTACAATGGCAGACCCCAAAATTAAAATTCAAACCTATGTATACACATTCTAAACATCCTAAATATCACTATAAACCTAACCTAATACATTTTTTGCTATTTGTAAACACCCTAATATACATTTTAATCATAGATCTTAAAATCAAAATGCTTACCTATTGAATAGATTGGAGGACTTTAGAATGTAATAGAGCAAGTAGATGGAGCCTTTGAGGTAGCTTGGAACTGGTTTGCACAAAAATCTCTTTGGGGTTGAGTTTGAAGAAGATTAGGGTAAATGATTTGGGGGAGGGGGCTGTTTTGCTTAATCTGCAAAACGCGCAGTATTTCGGAAATGAACTTCCGAAATGGTGTTTTCGGAAGTGCATTTCCGAAATAAGTCAAATTTTTTAAAAAAAAAAGGCGCTTTCGGAGATGCATCTCCGAAAACACCTTTTTCCTGCATTTCGGAAGTTCATTTCCGAAGTCAGGGGTATTCTGGGTTTTTCACCGGAGGTGGACTAGAAGGTAGGGAGGTGGCCAAAGAAAAATTCTAATTTATACCTCATGTTCTCTTAGTTTTCTACCTGATATCCTTGAATCAATTCATCCATATATAAAATTTATTCAACATTGTTCTTGTGACACATTTTGAAATACTTAAATTGGTTGAAGTATTCTATGAATCAATTCATCATGTTAAAAATCAAATTATTAAGTGAGTTTATTTTTTATTTCTCATAACTATAAACACTTTAACCTCATTTTTCAACAAAAAAAAACATTTAACATTTCTATTTCTTCATTATAAGTTCTCTCAGACTAAGATATTTATTCATTTAAGCTCTCAGAATGTATAGAAAAATAAAAAATTTTGTTTCCTTTAGAATTAAGACTGTAAAGTTTATGTAGTTCTTTGATTTCATATTGGAATGAGCTTACACAACCGAAGATTATATGTTCAAGGAAGAAATCTAATAGTTAATGTTAAAGTATAATCAAGTCAAAGATTTTGGGCCGAATTTTAAATGTGTACGTCAAGATTGGATATTTTTCTAGGTTAAAAAAAGATATTAAAAGAATTTGGTTCAGAATAATTAGAATCAATGAGGAATCATGGAATTTTTATTGTAACTTTCAAACACTGAATATTCATAAATAGAAGAAACTCTCTCATATGTGATGAATATTCATAAATAGAAGAAACTCTCTCATATGTGATGAGGAAACAAGATGTATGCTATGAAAAAGAATGAAGTATATAAATCTATTAAAAATACAGCTATCCAATTCTATATTCCTAATCTTCTTTATGTTTATGGTTTTTGTATATGTAAATGTTGATTTCTTGAGAGAGAAAACTTTCAATTCTTTAAGAAATTTTTTCATAATTTTAAATATTCAATTTTTTGTAAATTTTTAAACTTTTTATTATGAGCATAAAAATAAAGTTTCAAAAAGACTAAATTGAACAAAATAAACTTTTCATATTTTGTTGTTGTATAATTTCCTTAATGTACTTCATATCAAATTGAACAAATAAACTTGTTGTGACTTAGCGTAATATTTGACTTAGATAGTTTTACCAAAATAAATTTTCAATTTTGTTGTGGTATGGGTCTAGGGAGCCCAATCTAAATATATCATAAATCAGCTACTAAGAAAGTCTACAAATCAAAGTACAAAACAAGCCAATTGGTAAAGCTAAAAACCATAATATTTAAGATGTTCACCTTGGCGTTACAAGATGGCACAATACAATAAACTACCCCTGAGGTTGTCCCCACTAACTAACATAACTATTAGTTATGTATCTAGAAACACTGATGTGTTCATAACATTTAATCCTACATGGAACATATTCAAATCAGATTAGTTCTACCAATATCTCAAAATCAGTTACACTAATAAACTCATACTTATTCACTAATGATCTTGAATATCACCTTACTGGAATAAACATTTGTATGGAGTGTATTAGAGTTTAACCACTTAATAAATAGGGAATTCACCCTTAGGCGTGGTCACAATGCACTACTCCATGGTTGAAGAGATAACACACTTCGTGATTCCTATAGTACCATATGATTATTGAGATTATCAAACATTACATCAACATATTTCTAGACAACAATGGCTGGATAAGACACATAGGGATCTCTTGAAACACTTTCCAAAAACCTGACGTGACACGTGACTCGCTAAGGAAAATGTGAATAAATCACGTGTGTCCTACAATCCAACCATCCGTAGTATAAGGTTATGTCATCCAAGGGACGCGTCTAACGATGATCGCCGGTTTGTAGCATATATCAACTGCTCTAGTTTGGTATAGAAATAGTTTGAACAACTCGGACGCCTGATTCCCTCTAAGTGGGATGAATGCATAAGTGCATGGAAATTACTAAGAGTAGTCATCCACATATGACCATCCAGAGATGCGTGGAAAGTGTTGGAGGATCCATTCTTGAAAATGGTACAAGTTGAAATATTATTAATGGCGTATCACAAGTGTTATGAAATATTAGTAACAGTAAATGTGTAAATATATTAACGTAAATAATATGCGCCTTACTGTTATTTGTATGGTCATCCAAAGATAAGCTCACCTAACTTCAAGTACATTTAAACCAAACAAGCCCCCAAAGTTGTACTCGTGAATTCGCTCGAAGTTAATGAAGTATCTAAGATAAATCACATCGACATAATAAGCATTTTTTTCCATAAATATGGATGTGCTAACTAAATACATGATGTATGACCTCAATGCATATGATCTATGATGCAAAACATGTGCGTCATCACCATCAACCTCCACTTTCGCAACCAAGTGGTTTATATACAGCTTCTCCATAAATGCAAATCTAGAATTATACCTTTTCTGTTATCCATATCCTTCTAGACATCATCAGAGCCAGCTCCCAAATAGGTCACCATCATATCCACTGCATCACGTATGGTCATTCTCGATTTGTTTAGTAATCCTCCACTGATCTCAAGTTGTAGCAGGCATGACACTTCATCCAGTGTGATAGGCATCTCACCATGCAGAAGATGAAAAGATGACGTCTATGAGTGTCAATTCTTAAACAAAGCTGACAAAAAACCATATTTAATAATAATATAATTAATGATGCATAAATCTTGCAGCGCATATAGTTGCATGACATTATGAAATTATTGTTCCTTAGGCTGCAGCAGCTTCGCAATTTTCCTACCATGGTTGATGCATTTTAAAGCATCGCGGTACTGCAAAAAAAATATCATTGTCAGAAAGTTATTATGATAACACATGTATTTCAAACAATAAATAAAAATATATTTCACCTATTTATCCCAAACGTGTTGAAGCAACTGGAAAACTCATAAAAAACACAATGAAGTCGCCATCGAACAATTATTTATCCTACGCTGGGGAATGGAAAATATCAAAGAAAATCAAATAAACAAGCAATGGTCACAGAGAAATAGTAAGGGTGTCGGTTACGCAAGGGGAAGGTATAAACACCCCTCACGCCTGTGGTACTCCATAAGATCCATTATTGCTAGTTTCTAATCTAAGGGTGTGTGTGTGTATCATACGATGTGCTAAGGAAAACATGCAATGGAAGGATAATCAAAATAGAAATAAAGTTAAACAAAATAAGAAAAGAAAAGTCCGCTCGCCAGGGCTTCCTTACCCTGTGCCTACGTACCTCCCTCGTGCAATGGAGAAGTCAGAACGTCGTAGTTGGACTCAAAAGTTTCTATTTCTATCTCGATTCACGTCTCTTAGAGAAACGGAACTGAGAACTTTAGGGAGCATGCAACGAACAAGATACGTCACAAAGATCCTAACAAACATCAGGTAGGCATGTGAACAAGCATCACAGATAAGCGAATAAGCATGGTGAACATATAACAAGTGTGTGAACAGGCATCACAACTAAGTACATTCAAACAGGCATCGCATACAAACATGTAACATGCATACATGAATGTTAGTGTGTGAATAGGCATCACAATATGAACAGACATCACAATGTGAACAGGCATCACAAATAAAAATGTGAACAAGCATCACAAACATCATGTAACCGGCATACATGTGCAAGTGTATGAACATGCATCACAAGTGATATCATACGAACAAGCATCGCAGATAAAAGACATACACGTAACAAGCATACATGCATGGCAAACATGTAACAGGCATACTTGCGAGTCTGAACGAGCATCACAAATATCATACGAACTGGCATCACAGATAAAAGACATACACGTAACAGGCATACATGCACGGCAAACATGTAACAAGCATACATGTGAATGTGAACAAGCATCACAAATATCATACGAACAGGCATCACAGATAAAAAACATACACGTGACAGGCATACATGCACGACAAACATGTAACAACCATACATGTCAAATGTGAACAAGCATCACAAATATCATGCGAACATGCATCGAGATACAAATGCATATCAGACAACATACAACAAGCAAGTAAATCGCAATAGCACATAATAGCATACAATCGAGCGCGACTCGTAAAGAAAATAACTACCACAGTAGTGACCTGGGGACAAGGGGATTACTTCAGTCTACGGGGAAAGCCTCCGAGACAAACAAGCAAAATACAAGCTTTAGCTAACGGGGAAAGTCCTCCGAAGCAAAAAAGCTGACTGTAACACCCCATTTCTACCCGGCAAATATTCAAGAATCAGAGTTTCAAAGTTTCTCGACAAACAAATGAGGCGTCACATATTCATTTAACAATAAATCACTTCATCGCATTTAGCGGATACATAGCACTTCTTTAATCAATCAAACAATTGCTCAACATATAATATTTTCAAACAGAATAATTTCTTTTATGAAAACATGGCGGAATCATAGTTCTCAATCTTTGAGTCAATAACATCTTATTCAACTAAGATAAAACAATAAACAATAACATCATAAATATCATAGATATATCATAAAATCGTCCCCCCGAGTGCTACGTATCAGAGTGACAACTGACTCGATTAACGACAACTAAATCTTCATACCCGAACACCTGCACATTACCAATATAAAGCCAAGGACGAACAAGAGAAAAGGGTGAGATATCAAATCATATAAGTGAGCGCATGATACATTGTATATTAGGATTCAAGCATATATAGATATCACATCGCAAGTATTAACATTGCTATACACTTCATGCTTTCACTAACTCAGAAATCTCACATACTTTTCATCTCACCACAAGTCACAACACTCCATATTTACACACACACACACACACACACACACACACACACACATATATATATATATATATATATATATATATATATATATATATATATATATATATATATATATCAGTCATTCACTTTGCAAGCTAATTCATGCTACATCACAAGTATAAGTCACAATTATAGTCCCCAAAACATCACCGCATATAAGTCATACATTTAGTCACAAAACATTACATGTAAGTCACACATCTAGTCACAAAACATCACATATAAGTCACACATCTGTTCACCAAATATCAAATATAAGTCACACAAGACATGTTCAGTTAATTGAATTCACAAGTATTGATATCATCATACTATTCATAAAATCATCAATTCACATTTTCACATACTTCCATCATTTTACAAGTCACAAAATACAATCACGATATAGTCACAAAACGTCACAACTATGAATCACATATGACACATGGGACATGACTCATGTATATGCACGTGGTACCAATCGGAGCTTTAGCCCCCTTCACTAATTGTCCAATTCAGGGGCACAAGGCATAAGCCTTCGTCACTAATCTTGCCAATCCAGGCCGTCACAGAGTATGCATATGAAATGTGTCTCGACAAGCAAGACATACACAACATACTCATCACAATCACACATCATCACTAGGCATACGCCTATGTCACTGATAATTACCAATTATTAGAGGTAATTCAACGTCACAATAATCATTCATATTCACATAGAAATAAACTCATCACGACATCCTCATCATCATTTTTTGGTATATCACGGCAAACATATAACTTCACATAATAACAAAATCATCACACATCATCATCATCATTTACTTCACAAAGTATTCGTCACAAGGCATACGCTCATATCACAATTATCATCTATCATAAAAGGTAATAACACTTCACACATATCCCAACAACTTCGTATAAACAACAGAGAAATTTCAAGAACTCACATAATCAACTGTCGATGTCGTTAATAAATAATCACAAATATATTCACAACAATTCATAAGGTATGATCACAATTCGATACCGGTTAATTGCACACAATTGAATTACTTCACCAATTATCCAATTCATTCGGTTAAGTACTCAAGATATCGTAATTTACCGATAAACCGAATAGTTAATCTAAGTTCAAGTTTATTCCAATTAAATAGGCTTATACGACATTAATCCAATCATTAATTAATCGACCGATTTATATCACAATTTCGACAGAATAACACCATTCCGTTAATGTACTGATTAGACTTAGCTACCACGTCAATTTTTATCAAATTCCGGACAACTAAATATACCGCTTAATTCGACTATTTCGATCGAACGGGGCAGTTTGGAATACCTTGGTCCTATAATCCCTACTGTTTCACAATTACATTTCATATTATAGCTACAATTACATTTCATATTATAGCTTCATTATATTGTATATTCCATCTTACATTTCTCTAAATAATAGAATATAAAAGCATGGAACAGAATATGAAAACACGTCACAAAAGAAAGTAACATAAAGAAATGAAACAGAAACAATATGACGTCCGTCTTGGCACATCCTGAAATGAAACAGAAACAATATGGAAGAAGTGTCGTCCGTCAATGGGCTTCTTGCGGAGCATGCCGCCCGTCAAGGTAGTGACGGCCGTCACTTAGGGACTACCGTCTGTCATGGCCAAGGACGACCATCAGGCATCATCGACAACAACATAAACATTTCCTTATTCTCTCGTTTTGTACTGTATCAATATAATCAACGACAACAACGATTTCCAGCAACATTTGATAAATTTCCAATTTCCAGCAACAATTAACACAAGCAAATGCAATAAACCTACACACCCAATTCCCCACAAACAATTGTTCATGAGCCCCATTATAGGAAGAGAACCCCACCCTTACCTTATTCAATTTGGAGCAACTTGATGGGTCTCCGATTCACACTTCCGATTTGGCACCATGGATGGAAATATTTAAGCTCATTCCTCTTCTCCAAGACTTGCCTCTTTCTCTTCAAATCTTGTTCTCTCCAAAATGACAAACTATACTTCTCATTCTCTAAAACCCTAAT
Organism: Vicia villosa; assembly: GCF_029867415.1. Taxonomy (NCBI): domain Eukaryota; kingdom Viridiplantae; phylum Streptophyta; class Magnoliopsida; order Fabales; family Fabaceae; genus Vicia; species Vicia villosa. The sequence continues at coordinate 308,674 of NW_026705346.1, forward strand.
TTTATTATTCCAATTGGGCTTAGTCTTTAGCATAATTTAGGCCCAATAAGATAAATAATCCGAAATAGCCAATACATCACTTAATAATATTCCGTAGATATAATAATTCATTTGCCGACATAAATACTTATTTTCCACAAAATAATTCCTAACCGATGAATTTTAAAAATAAAATAAGAATACTTAATTAAATAAATAATTAAATAATCGGGGCGCTACACTGACAAAAGGGAGCTTTAGTCAACCAGGGAAAGTCCTCTAAGACAAACAAGCTATCAGAGGGAGCTTTAGCCAGCAGGGAAAGTCCTCCTAGGAAAACAAGCTATCAATGGGAAGAAATGGGAATAGTAACCTGTGCGTTCGTGCACAAAGCATCAGCGTCAGGCAACTCGAGCTAAACAGAGCATGGGGATCCGGTTGCAAGATCCTTGTCCATTTGACATACTCGATAACAAGATCGAGGGCTAGTTCAAAAGCAACAACGTGTAACATGCGCTAACTGAATAAACTCAATGAGACGTGGCAGGGGTTGATTGCGAACCCTCTCCGCTTGCCTACTATTAAGACTTAATAGTGTTGCCTTCAAAGAGGTCTTATTGCACCGTGACACCCTTCCGCAAAGCACAAACATAAACATGGACAACCATGGCCTCCTAGAGAGGACTTCAAACTAAAATATGAATGTCTACCCTACTTCTCATTGCAATAAATGATGCAGAAGGAGAATAAAGGGGATTGCAAGATAACACCGAACGAATAGCAAATCCGCAATGAGCTAGCAACAAAAACAAGAAACACGGAAAACTTCGCGTAAGTTGCCTCCAATAACAATACGAGTCAAAAAGTCTAATCATCTGATACAAGCATCAAGAGTCGGTGAAAAAAGCGAATCACAAATCAGAATGTACGCTTGTACATATCCGATACACCTGCAAGAAAATCGTGGTCCAGACAAGCAATGGACAATATAATCACGATCAACATATGTCATGTCCCACAAATAAAGTGGAACACGACGCGCACGCGCGTCTATCAAAAGGGTCCTTCAAAGCCTTGCACAAGCTAGCAAAATTGTTAGTAATAACAAGGACGCAATGAACTATGATTAATCATGAACATCAGAAAAGGCTTGGGAAGCGCTAGGCGCATGCACAAGAGTTAAGTAGAAAAAGAAAAAATACACAGTGGTAACCGGTTACATCAAGGAGGTAACCGGTTACATTAGCTTCAACATTAAAAAAATTGGAAAACCTTTAGTGGTAACCAGCGGTTACGTCATACCTACAACACCAATGTTTGAGGAAAAAAGGTCATGTAATCGGTTACATCAAATCATGTAACTGGATACATCGGAATTATATGTACAAAAATTTGGATAAAATGGACATTTAACCGATTACATCAAAACAAGTAACCGATTACATCAGTAACAAAGGCACCAAAATTGAAAAAAAACATGTAATTGGTTACATCACCTTAGGTAACCGGTTACATAAGTAACAAAGGCAACAAAAATTGAAAAAAAACATGTAATCGGTCACATCACCTCAGGTAACCGGTTACATCAGTAACAGAGGCAAAAAAGCAGCAAAAATTAGCATCCGAAAACATTCACCTCCTGCATCAATCAAGGATATTGCCAAGCACAAATTTGTACCAATTTGTACAACATTATGAACACCAAATAGCCACAATCAAGCAACAATTTCCATAGATTTCATGTCATTAACATCAATTATCATGCGACACATTCATACAAGCATTATCACAAACACATAAGGTACATATTTACAACAACTAGATCTAACAATGGAGTTCATGTTATCATCAACAAATCTTAGATCTAACAATTTGAATCAACATTTAATCATCATCATCATCATTATCAATTAACCTCATTGACAAATGGATCTAACAATTTAAATCATGCTATCATCAATAATTAAGCACTTAAATCAAGATTCGAGAACTAACCGAAAACGAAGATCAAAGCGACCCGCGAACACGAAGATGAATCTAAGATGAGATTGCAAATCGAATAACGATGGAGAAGACGGAATCAGATCAATACGACATGCGGTGAAAAAGTTATGTGTGCTTGAACGGCGAGAACTTTATCGCGTCATCTGAGGCGGAAAACTCAACAGTGCATAATTTTCGTGCGCACCTCTCGAAGAACACGATGAAACTCAGTCTTCTGATTAGAATCCAAACTCGAGGCCTAAAAATAATTCAAAGCCAACACAATTTCAGAAAAATGCCGCCCGAATAGGCTCAATCGGATAAAAATTGAGGGAGTTATGTCATTTTGAATCTTGCCCGACAATGCCCGAAAATACATTTCGGTAGATAAGTCTCAGCGCTCTTGAATTTTTCTGGGATCATTGGTGCATAATTAGACTTCGAACCGAACATACAATATGACGAGGACATCAAGATGGAATTTCCAATGAAATTTTAGCTCAATCGGATATGCAGTTCAGGAGTTATGAATTTTCTAATGCCTAAAAGACAGCGGTTCAGCATAATGTTTCACCATAAAACCTCGGGTACATTGAAAATTTAGACATCTTCTTCAAAGAATTGATTCATGGGCCAAAAACACGTGAACTATAGTAGATCGCAAGACGAAACTTTCGGCATATGGATCGCCTCAAACTGATTTAGTGGACAAGATTTATGAATTTTCAAACTTCCGAGAGACAGTGGGACGGCAAAACCAAAATATCAGAAACAATTAATTCTCACCACTTTCCTTAATGATTTGGCTTCTAGGCTGAAAACGAAAGATGGTAAGCACGACAAAATATTCTGGGTCTCGCGGGAATCAAGCCCATACGACCTTCCAGTCGAGAGCTACTAATTTTTCACTTGCGCTGTGAGAATTTATTTCTGCGCCGAACTAGCTTCAGAACAATGGAGACTCTTGCCTCAAGATGAATTGGAGTGCGAGAACACCTGTCAAGTTAAGAATTTGATTGTCCCTTGATGAGAGCTTAAGCTCGATTACTGTACCAACTGACAGAATAGGTCATCTTTGTTGTGTCTATTTGAAGAAGGGGACCTTGATCCAGTGATCAGAGAGCCAATGACATGTATGTGTGCATATGACATGATGAGAAACCTAAATCATTTAAGAAAAGATATGAGGGCAAATTTTGGGGTGCAGCACGTGTCTAGTAACTCGATTTGCATTCAAATGCAGTAGTTAAGTGTCATAGAGAAATCTTCCTAGAACCTCGGGAACGGCATCATGAATGACAATATTAGTGGCAAGAGCATCAACATTGACTGACGGGTCTTCCAGTGCAGCAACAAGTGACACTTTCCTCCAGGATGACGAAGCCGGAGATACCTAAACTCCAAAAGTGAACAGTTATGCGTCAAATGAATTGACATCAACTGAAGACCGTGAAGGTCAGTCTCTCTCCCTGAAAACATTTTAGACACTCGACTGTGCTTCAATTATTCTTAGTTGTCAACCATTTAACTTATAATTAAATCAGACAAAGATAAAAAAATCGAACCCAGATGAAAGGCATTCAAAAGAAAACAATATAGAGAAAATAAAAAAATGCATTTCCTTATTTCTAGAAATTAAATTTCAGACAAAATATGGAAGTGCACTTTTATATTTTCCTTAAACCCAAAAAATGACAAAACAAATTGCAGGGAAATGTCAATGATCTAAATGTCATGCATGCCTCATTAAACTACCTAAGTATGAGTGTAACTACAATCTGATGTACCTTAAACAACATTTTAGTAATGTATGCATCACAAATTTGAAAAAAAGAAAGAAAGAGGAAAACTAAAAAACTTACTAAATGTGAGAAATGAAAGTTCTTGGTTTGAATGAACTTGAGTAGTGAATAATAAAAATCTTGGATTAGACGCAATGTAGTAGAAAGTTTGATCAAGGTTGAAAAATGGTGGATTTAGGGGTTGTCACGCATACCTTTTGCTTTGGATTAGAGGGTGTTTTACTAGAAATTAGGAAGGAGAAAGGTCCGGCATATGAATATATACTTATGTATTTTTTAACTGAGAAGCATCTCCATACTTATTTATGGAAACATAAGGGTGTGGCTAAATTAAGAATGGACTGTGTGTGGACTTTGGTTTCGACGAAAAATTTATTTATGTATTTTAGGGGCATTTTTGTTTATTTTCACTAGGGTGTGTGAGCACCACTAAAGGTGCAATAAGCAATGCCCCTTTATTTTATTTACCATTGTTGATGGCAAGGCATACCAACACATATGGAGGCCTTAAGAAAATAATAAAATATGGAATTTAAAAAAATAATAGTACAAATATCTTGTAGATGGATTGAAACAAACAACCTTCTACACGCTAAAACTCAAAGTAATCGCTAAACTATGTGCTAAATATTACTTATTTCAGACACATAGTTTAGGGATGTCAACGGGGCATAGATTGTTCGGAGGATGCTTCTCCGCTCCCCGCCCACTCCCAAATTTATTCCCCATCCCTAATCCCTGCCACGGGGGAATATTTCTCCCCATCCCCACAGATCCCCACGGATATCCACGGAGATCGAATCTTAAGAAAATTTCTACACTTTTTGATCAAAACTCTGACACTAGTATTTTATTTTATTTTTTCCGTTTTTTTTAAACGCATCTATTAGCATCTTTATTTTATAAAAAAATAAAAATACATTTGGTGAGTTATATTGAGATGATTTTGTTCATCGTAATCGTTATTGATGGTGAGTATGTTATATGTTATGCATGCATTCATAATCATTTGGTGGTTGTATCCTGGTGTTGTTTGGTTCAGCGGAGGCTAATTCCCATTGTGTGGAATTAGTGCTTGGCAGGGCTGTATCCTGGTGTTGGTTGGATCGGTTAGATGGGTTAATCCATTGATGATTGGTACCACATGCTTAGAGTCGTTGCATTTCATATGTGTTGTTTGCATTTCATATGGGTTAATTTCCAGTGTTATTTTGTAGTGATGAGTTTGATTGCATTTTTATAACTGTTGGTGAATAATTTTGAAAATCTAAATATGTTGCAGTCGGGTGAATAATATGCTTATGATGTTTTGTCGTTATGAACTTATAATATAGTTTAATTGTGATATGTCTCACCCTTACTGTTGATTATTTTTCAGATTGAGGAGTAGCAGCGTTTGTGCTCGGTGAAGATAGCTTGTAGGCTAGTCCGTTTAGTTTTCGCGTCGATGTCATGCTCTTGTCTTGTAACACTGGGGAACACTTGGTATTGATAAATGATGGTTTACGTTATTCAGTCTTTAAAATTATTTTCCGCTGTGTTAAACATGGTTTACTGAATAATTGTGATTTTGTTCCTTGAAAGGGCATGAAAATTGATTTGATATTTTATTCTTTTGGAGTTGAAACATCCTTGTACATGTTTTTACTCTGAATTTATTTAATATTCCTCAAGGGTTTAGAAGGGTGTTACACTCCACCATTTTTCCTTGATACTGATACTAGTCAATATTACAACGTCGAAAGCAAAACAATGGTGGATGATGCATTTAATCAAACAATTAGTTCTTTGGTTTCATTTATGGATTACCTTTATTGATTTTCAAATGTAATGTCTCGAATGCACCACTGACGAGAAGGATATCCATTTGGTTCTTTGGTTGATTTTGCACTGGATACGATGGCCGTAAGTTGACAATTATTCATTTGCTTGATTGGATTTTCATATTCACTTATGAATACTTTATGCATTATGGATTTATTTTTTGGTTGTATATCCTTAGTTTTTATCATACTGTGAGAATAATTGCTTTAAGTTTTACATATCACAAAAAAACATGATCATGCTGTGACAACACCCATTTTCAACATTTTCAGTTTGGATTAGGTTTACGTTCTTCCAAACTTAGCTCTGTGTTTGTTAAGGTCATAGCAGCACCACCTGCTTCCTTTACAGCTTGACCATTAGTCATGTATTTTCTGAACTCATGTCTTTTGGTCTGCTAGTTCAGCCAGCTGTTGATCCTCTATTGTCAAATATAGTCCCACATCGAAGTCTATAGAAAGACTATTAGTCTTTATATATCAAACACACATGTGTCATATTGAATTCAAATGGGTTGAGGCTGAATGGGCCAAAAGCCCAATAAATTTAGTATAAGAGTTTTGCTTAAATAATTTCTTAATTTAGAAATAGTTAATCCAAATATAAGAATAAATGAAAAAAATTAAAATTAAATAGGGAAGTCAGAAATTAAGAATTAAAATTAAAAATAAAATTAAAAACAATAAATATCAAAAACTAAAATTTTTTCACGTAGATGTAAAAAATTAAAGGAGCTTAAATTAAATTTCGCTAATATTACAGGGATTTTTGTATATTTAACCTAATAATAATGAAAAATACATTAAAACAAATAATAGATTAAAGGGGTGTTAATATAAATTGGAGTGTGAATTATATAAAATATAGATGTTAGGTGTTGGCACAATAGTAGATGATGATCTAAGCCCTTACATTAGCAACATAGTAACAAAAATTAAATTAAACAAAGAAAGAAAATAAATAAAAAAACCAATGAAAGGCACGTGAATAATTTGATTGTGATTTTCAAATGATTAACTGATATTTGACTATTTAGTACAGAAAATCATGACTTTAATAAAAAAATAATCTTTAAAAAAATGCAAATTAAAAGAAAACGAAAATTAATAAATAAAAGTAATTTTTTGTGACTTTTGAAAGAGAAAACAAATAAAAATTAAACTAAGAAAAAATGTCTAATAGACAGATTCGAACCCATGACTTTTTATTTAAAATTTTTATTACTTACCAATTGTTCTATGTTATTTATTCAAAATGAAAAGTAAATTACAAATATATAAGTGTGACCAAGTATTTGTTATTTAAGAAATACAACTAATTTAAAAGTAAACTATTATATTTTTTTAAATAGACTTGAGAACAAATAATTATAAAACCCAAAATGTTAGTGTGAGTGAACCCAAGAATTTATAAAATTCAATTTTCGAAATAATTTTGAATATTTGAATAGGGGTCTCATATTTTATGAATAATAAGCCCAAATGAATACACACTTTTATTCAATATACACCCACATTTTATAATCTTGATCACACTTATATACATATATATTTTAATACACACGTATTTTAAATGATGTGCCAATAAAATTAAATAAAAAGGGAAAAGTCTTAGTGGCTCAAATTTGGGGTATGACAGCGGTGACCACCCTATTGGATTTTCCCTCCTACAAATAAAGTCAATTATGATGGCAACAAACAAATACTGGGAAAATATAAAAATTAAAACTTTCAATGGAGCAAAAAATTTTAATGAAGGATGAAGATCAAAAGTAGGTCCTTTAAATAGGTAGACATGTATACACTATACTCCAGCACCTCCACAAGAAAGATCTATGCCGATGGCTAATCAAAAGAATATTGATACTTCGATAAAAAATGTTGAAACTTAAATTGGTCAATTGGCAAAACAATTGAATTATCAATAGAAGGAAGCTTTCAATTCCAACATGCAAACAAATTGATAAGTTCCAAATAGTAGTTATATTTGTGCATAATTTTGTGACACTTAACAACTTATTTTGTTGGAATATAGTACATAAACCTCAACTTGTATGTAAATATAGACATATTAAGTAAAATCATGTTTTTTTGTAAATATTGTATTGTTTGATAGTTTTCATCTCTTTTGTAGGAATTCTTGCATAATTGGAGCATCGAGTAATAAGAGCCGAAGGCACAACTTCAAAGATGCAGTTTTGAGCAATAAAAGAGAATGCACAAAGCAAATAACAAGTTTGTCGCATATTTCAAATAGACATAAAAGCATGATATTTAGTCGTTGTTAGATAGAACATTGAATAAGCTTTCCAATGCTTCTGGTCGTGCATAAAGGAAGGTATAGTTCTCAAGTTATGGCGAAAACAACAAAATGGTGCAACAGGTTCTGGGCTAAGCGCCCTCTGTGCGAGCTAATTGAAGGAGTGAAAAACACTTAGAGAAGAGGGGGGGGGGGGGGTTGAATAAGGGTTTGATCAAAAAATGGTAGATAAAAAATAATCACACAGTTATTTTTATCCTGGTTCGTTGTTAACTAAACTACTCTAGTCCACCTTTGACAAGGTGATTTACCTCAGCTGAGGATTTAATCCACTAAACAATCTTGATTACAATGGTTATCCACTTAGAACTCTCTCTAAGTGTTCTTGAGTATTCTGATCACAACTTGATCACTCAAGGAACTTCCTTTTACAATCAATGTAAAAATAAATATTACAAGAGTTTAATTTGCTTCTTGAAAAGTTGTAATCACCAAGTGATATTTCTCTTAAGTTCTAGTTCTTAACACTCACTAAGATATTACAAAGTTGTGAGGTTGAAGATGAAGTTCTTCTTTGCTTTAGTGTGATTTCAGTTTGACAGCGTTTTGGTATTTTGCGCAAGAGTGTTGTTGCTTCTGAATCAGAACTTCTATATATAGGCGTTGAGGAAATGTGACCGTTGGGAGCATTTAATGCTTTGCATGAATAGTACACTGCTGCATTTAATGTTTCACTCTTTTGTCAACTACCTCGAGCCATGCTTCAGCTGCTTTTACTGACTTTTTCTTTTGTAACTTCTAACGTTCTTTTTGTCAGTCAGAGATTTGACGTTATAGCCTCTTCATCTTGTACTTGCTTCTGGACTCAGACTATTGGATAAACATTTGAATATCAGAGTCTTCAGCTTTGGTGCAGATGCAACTTCTGTCTTCAGACTTTAGAAGTGCTTTGGCGTGATACCATTAGAGCTTCAGAGCTTTGCTTCTGACTGTCATCTTCTAATGCTTTCCAGATCATGTTCTGATTTCTTTAAGACCATCTTCTGATGCCTGACATAACATGTTTTGATGAAGCAATCCAAATCTTCTGGATCAGAGCTTCTGAACGCTGATTTTGTGCATACTCTTTTAGACTTTTCCTGAAATGGAAAACGTAAAGGATTAGAGTACCACATTGTCTTATACAAAATTCATATATAATGTTATCATCAAAACTAAGAATATTGATCAGAACATTTCTTGTTCTAACACTAAGCGCGATCTGCGGCTTTGAAACTTGTATAAATAAATTTAGAACAAATATTTAGGTTATGGTTTGGATATTTTGTGTTCCCAACTCCATTAGCTCCATTCTTTGATGTTAGAGCTTAGAAAATAACATTTGGGTTGCATTTTGATGATTGGAGGTGGGTTTGCATCAATCGAATTGACAAACCGAGAGATTCCTGTTCATCTTCTTCTTTCTTCTCTTTATACCCTCATTTTTTGGGATTTTTTTATGTAAGTCTACTTATTTTGTATGTATATTCGTTGCTCATGTCATTGTATAATATCTAGTTTACAATTAAATGTTGATGTTTATCCTTATTTTTGCTTTGTGTTTAGATTTGAGTTTCTATAGACATATACTCCTCAAATCTTGTTCTTGGATGAATATTTGTTAGTTTCTAGACTCTAGATATAGATTTAGGCTCAGTAATCATAGTGGATATCGACTCTTAATGTCTCAGTGTTGGTTGAGTTGCGCAAGACATCGCCGATGAGATCAATAGTCATGCATTTTATCATATTATATTTACTAACCCTTAATCCAAAATTACCAAAATATGTCATGTTTCTCTTTTATTGTGTAAAAGTCGATATTCATTCCAATTTGAGGTTTAAAGTCCCTTTATCTTTATTTTAACTTCGTAGTTCTATTTCTCATTCAAAAATATAAAAAAAAATCATTTTCATTTATTCTATTATTAGTTAATATCACCTTTTAGTTTTAATTCAATATTAGTTGTATTTTCCAATTTTTATTCTTAATTCAAATTTTAAAATGTCTTGAAGTTTCTAACAAATTTTATTAATCATTTTTATGGTTAGTATTATTAGTGTTTTTGTTCTAGGTCCATTTAATAGAAGAAGAGAAAATCACAAGTGGGACCAGCCAAGAAGTTGTCCACGATTTCCATCCCATATCATACACATCATACACGCTTATACTCTCATCAGTACAAAAAAAACTTCATCCAATTTCCCATTTTTTCACAAGTCATAACAGATTTATCCAGATATTAATCTTAATCGTTCATTGAAAATAATCAAGGGTTCAAAATCAACAAAGAATGCATCACACATATTCATAAAGTTTTCTCTTCAAACTTTCCAAAACGCAAAAGAATCGTGACTCAATCCTCTCAATTTTCCCACCAATCTCAACAGAATTTTCACCAATCCTTACCTATGAAAACAAGCTCAGATCACAAAAAGAAGGGGAGGAGAAAACGCTACTGTTACACTGTCAAAATGGAAATCAAAATTCTCCTCCAAGAAGCCATTCATACCTTCAATAAACTCGAACATACCTTCATCGATCCATTACCTTCTTACAGTTTCCTTCATCATCAACTTGTTACAAACTGAATCAAACACCAAACCTTCAATCCTTCACCACTTCGTAGAATCTTCAACCTTCACTTCATCATTCAACGAATCTGCAAATACAAGCACCCTCACCGACTTCGGTTACCACATACCTTCAGTATTCAGCTTCAATGACACTTCAGAATGCATCAGAATATCGCCATCATTCTTCTTCGATGGGAACCGATTCAATAACAACAAGTAAGCAACATCTTAATCTCTGTTCAGATCCGCATCGAATACTATCATCGTGGTTTTGAAATTCCACTTCCTCGCATCAATAATTACACGCGCATCTGATTTTGCATCATTCATCACCAATTCGTAAAGAGCATCATCAACATCACTTAACGTGTACTGCAGCTACTTGCAGATTCAAATCACAACTTCACAGCATAAAGAAGATTATTACCCCCCCTCTGGTTTCCTAGACGTTGTCTTCTTCAAACTGCAAATCTAGGTTCTCTATTCATTCTTTACCGTTGTTTATTATTGTGTGACTTTGCTTGCTTGTTAAAATCTTGCTGTATCGTTATTGTTCCCATGTTGTAATTCTTGTTGTCGCTATATTGTTTGCTCTCTATGTTGTTGTTCTTGTGTTTTACGAACCGAGTTAGAGCTGAGATTTCGGTGTTGATTTTGTTGCCATCTTCATAATTTTGAAGCAAGTTGAATTTGAACCGTGAGGTTGATGACAGATCGGGTGAGAGAAACGTTTTTGTTGTTGTTGTTCGATTCAAAAGTGAGAACAGAGATTTGTTGTTGAAACAGAGTGAGAGGGTCGAGAAAGCTGAAGCAGGGGAGATGGTTCTGGTTGTTGATCGAAAGAGAGAGAGAGGGACTCCCACTAGTTTCAATTAGGGTTTGTCTTAATTTCCTCTTTGGGCTTAGTGTTATGATCCAAATCGGTCCTCATTGTGCTATCACCCCATTAATACAACATCCCCTCCTGGAAATAAGTCTTTTGATTCATGGGCCTGCTCCATATAAGCCCAGCGCCCATTTATGACTCTATCCCCATATTTGCTGAGTTTTGAGCCCTTGTCTTTTGTTTTGATTTGTTTATTATTGGTTTTGTTACTTCTTAGATTTTTAATTTCTTGATATTTCAAAAATACAAAAACATGCTTTTATTTTAAATTTAGATTTTATTTTCTTCATTTTAAAAAATCCAAAAAAAATTATAATTAGCTTTTAATCCTTTGGTTTGATTTTATTTTACACTTGTTAAGCTTTTAATCAATTAGTTAAATATTGATTTAATTAATTGATCCTTGTTAATTAAAATCGACTAGTTTACTAGTTGATTTTTCTTAACTTTGGTTAATTAATTTAATCAATTTTTAATTAATTGATTAAATGGTTAACTTGCTTTTATTTCACCTTTTATTTGTACTTATCTTTGTTTACTTTAAAACACACACACACATACACCAAAACTTTTGAGCCGAACTACGACTGCTCTGATTCCTTAAAAGGGATACGTAGGCATTAGGTCGCAGGGCCTGAACGAGCCCAATCTTGTATATATATTTTTCTTTTCCCCGTGTTTATTTTCTCATCTTTTTTTGTGCATTTCCCTTTAACTTTAGGATTTAGACTTTTAGATAACAGCCTTAGATTTAGACTATCAAGAGCGGATCCCGTCGAGTACGACAGACGTGAGGAGTGCTAATCCCTTCTCCTTGCGTAACCCACACCCTTACCCTTTCTCTTGGTCGTAAGACCTTTGTTTGTTTTCCCTTATAGTTTTTAATCGATGTTTTTCCCTTCCCATCCTTTGGGATAAATAATTAATCGATGGCAACTTCAATGATTTCATTGATGATTTCGATCCAGTTGTTTCAGCTGGCGACTCCACTGGGGACAGGTTGACCTATTGATAGGCCCACCCTGAGTGTCAGTCCTAGCTCTTGTTTGTTTTTGTCTTTGGGTGTTTACTCTCTTTATGCTTTATTTGTATATTTGAATATATTGCATTACCGGTTGTTATATCCTGGTTTTCTGCTGTGCTGTATATATGTTGTTCTTGATTTTCAGGTTTTTCAGATGGGGTGGGATGTTACTATGAGGTAAAAGGTCCACCACCTAGACCAAGTGTACACTTATATTAGCGTGGATAGTTATGTTGGTTCTCGTGGCACCTGGCACGTAGAGTTGGCATAACATACCACAATCAGGAGAGAACTCGATGAGGAGATATCTGTCTGGCATGCTTATTGCCCTAGGCAGGCGTTCTCATTGTTTGTTCGAAATTCCTGGAGACCATTAGGGAAATCTTGTGTGTGTTTAGGATTCCTATCTGTGAGGTTTGGGATGGGATAGGAAACTTGACCATCATCATACCCGGATTTCTCGTTTTTAGAAGGCGTCGAACCTTTGATCCTGTTACTTTTAACTTCGTGCCGAATCTTTGGCCCTGCGCGCATCTTGCATTGCATATTATTGCATGTCATTGCATAGTTATCGCATTCATCTAGGTTGCCCGATATCTCATTTCCAGTTGTTCTTTCTCCCAGTTAGCTGTTGACCGTTAAGCTGTTTCCTCAACACCGCTACGGAACTCGAGCTGCTGTCATATTGAGAATGGAAAATCAAGAAAAACACTACATGGAAGTCAGAATGGAGATCAATGAGTTGAAATCAGGCATGATCAAGCTTAGTGAAATGATGCAAATGCTAATGGCTAGAACTGATCCTCCTTAGAGAACTGTTATCTCCGAGATCTCAACTGTTGTTGTTGACCATTCTCATGTTGCAGAATCCTCTCATGGAGCAAAGAAAAATTATGGAAATTTCTAGAAGAAGAAAGAGAATAAGAAAAATGCTATGTCGTATAACAGAAGAAGATCTCGTCGTAGACCTCAACATGGTGATCAACCTTATGTAGCTGTTGTTGCTCCTGTGCAAGTTCAAGCCCCTAAACCTCAGGCTGCTAACCAGAATCAGAATCATGATAGGACTCACTTTGATCCTATTCCTATGACTTATACTGAAATATATCCTGCATTGGTTCAGAAAGGGTTAATTACAACTAGAGCCATGCCTTCTCCTCGAAATCCTCTCCTAGATGGTTTCAGATCTGATCTTTACTGTGTATTCCATCAAGGTGGTTCTGCCATGATTTAGAAGGTTGTTATGCACTGAAGGCTAGAGTGGAAGACTTGGTTAGAGGAAAAGTGATAGGTTTTGATGCTCGTACTCCAAATGTGATCAACTGTCCATCTCCAGATTCTAATAAGTGAAGATTCAGTCAGGGTCAGATTATCTCCTAAAGCCAAGTGTTTCAAACAGGATAGCTCATCCTTGTTGCTGATTAATTACTAGGCTATGTTTCTTTTTCAATTTGCATTTCTTTCAATTGTAATATCTGTTTACTTTCAAACTTGTTTGTTTCTTACTGTTATTTCTAATGAAATGAGCATGGCATGTTTTGATTTCAATTCCTCTCCTTTACTACTTTATGTTTCTTACATTTGCTTTCTTTATCAAACTGTTGTTTATGCAAAGATTGGAGAGAGGATGATGAAAATGAAGTACCCATAATTATTGTCAATGTGCTTTCGAATAAAACTTTGCTGATGATGTACAGGCATTGTTTCAACTCCCAAACACTGGAGATATAAGGAAGTTAATCCCTTGACAACCCCTCTGAGCCTTCGAAGTTGGAGTTTCTTTCTGAACGAAAAAACCCGCAATTTTAACCTGGGAATGCGTAGTTTTCGGTTTATTCATCTGTGCATTCAAATACAAGAGATTCATTCAAGATACCTTTCAATAAAGGTTGTAATCACAAGTTTTCCTTCGCACTCAGCAAAGAAGTATCGAAGATGTTCCTCAAGTCAAAAGTAACGATGATGGTTCTTCGGAATTGTTAAACAAGGAAGGGCATCCCACTGACTGTAAATCTCAAAATAAAACAGTTCAGGCAAAAGTTAGGGATAATAAAAAAGAGATCAATCCTCAAAGCACAAAAAAAAAAAGAGTTGTCAAAAGTCCTCAACAAAAACATTTAATAGAGCCAAAAACATTTAATAGAGTTGTCAAAGGTATTATTAGTATATTTGTTCTAGGTCCATTTAATAGAAGAAGAGAAAATCACAAGTGGGACCAGCCAAGAAGTTGTCCACGGTTTCCATCCTATATCATACACATCATACACGCTTATACTCTCATCAGTACAAAAAAAATTCATCCAATTTCCCTTTTTTTCACAAGTCATAACAGATTTATTCAGATATTAATCTTAACCGTTCATTGAAAATAATCAAGGGTTCAAAATCATCAAAGAATGCATCACATGGATTCATAAAGTTTTCTCTTCAAACTTTCCAAAACACAAAAGAATCGTGACTCAATCCTCTCAATTTTCCCTCCAATCTCAACAGAATTTTCACCAATCATTGCCTATAAAAACAAGCTTAGATCACAAAAAGAAGGGGGAGGAGAAAACGCTACTATTAAGCTGTCACAATGGAAACCAAAATTCTCCTCCAAGAAGCCATTCATACCTTCAATAAACTCGAACATACCTTCATCGATCTTGTGGTGTCATTTTTTTTACCTCCCCGTTTCACATGGGAGGACGGCACGCCGGACCCTTCACGCGAAATTTGGATGGAGAAAGGCGCCCTTGTGGGAGAAATTTTATTTCAGTTCTTCCTACGATAGCATACAAACTTTTTAATTATCCTACGAGGAGGAAGGGGAAAAAGATCTCAAATAAACCCTAAGAGTTTTCTAGGTGTGGGGATTTCACCTAATCAGATGTTCTGGAGTCCGGGAGGTCAGTTATACATAGGGAAGGTTTTGAGCACCCTACATACCCGTAGTACTCTACGGGAACCTTCTTTGTGTCTATGTGTTTGTGTTGCTGCTTGATTGGGAAAGTTTCTCCTTTGTGTTAGGAGAGAGAATTGAATTGAAAGATAGATGAACTGACTGTTTTTGGTTTTTGATTAGCTCGCTGAGATTCCTTGTGAATCTCATACCTACATATCCCTAATGGAAGTCAGAGCTTTTTGTAGTTCGAGGAACTAATTAGGGAAATGAATTGATTTTGGATGCCTTGTTTGAACTTAAGGTTGAAGTTTGAATTAAATCTCTGTTTGCAGAAAAGGGACAAGTCGTCATCTTAACGGAGAGATATTTTAATTGTTTTACCACAAACATTTTTAGTGTATGAAAATGAGGGTTCTTTCATGATAAGAGAGGGACCTTACTTGTGTATGTGCAAGTACGCCAGTATCATCTTATATGAAAGAACAATCATAATGAAAAGTTTACTTTATGATAAGAGAGGGACCTTACTTGTGTGTGTGCAAGTATGCCAGTATCATCTTATATAAAGTAAAAGATTTAAACCATTATAGGAAGACATCAGTCTAGACGTGATGTCAACAGAGTAGATTGTCTTATATCAATCTAAATGGGAAATGTTTTTTTTATGAAAATGATGTTTGTTATGTTTGAGTGTGGTATAACAATTAAGAAGTCTTTTCATGGAGATGAATCATGTCTCACCTCTTTAAGAAAGATTTATATTTTGACTGGCTTGTACAAGGCCCAAGCTTGAGGCTTAAAAGAGTTTTGATTGACCCTTGGAGATAACTCACTAGGGATTGACTTTGACTAAAGAAATTTTGTGTTCTGTATGAAGCCCAGAATTGTGGCTGACTTTAGTTGGAGAATGTTTTGTTTTATTTGGCTGAAAGATTTATTTGGTGTTCTGTACAAAGCCCAGAATTGTGGCTGACTCTAGCTAGGGAGACATTATTTTCTGCCTTGTACAAAGCCCAAGGTTGTGTCTAACTTTATTGAGGATTACTCTGTTGTACAGAGATTGATGAATGTTGACCCTACTGGGGAATTTGCTTTTATTAAGCAGGGATTAATGATTGAAAACCCAGAGTTGAAGGTTGACCTTACTAGGGATATTGTTCTGTTGAGGATTGATTCATGGAGGCTAACCCTTTCCAGGGGATTTTTGACTTATGAAGGTGAATGATTGATGGAGGCTAACCCTTTTCTAGGGGATTTTTGACTTATAAAGGAATGAATGATGGAGGCTAACCCTTTCCAGGGGATTTTTATTTATGAAGGAATGAATGATGGAGGCTAACCCTTTCCATGGGATTTTATTTATGAAAGAATGGATGATGGAGGCTAACCCTTTCTAGGTGATTTTTGACTTATGAAGGTGAATGATAGAGACTAACCCTTTCCAGGAGATTTTTGACTTATGAAGGTGAATGATGGAGGCTAACCCTTTCCAGGGGATTTTTGACTTATAAAGGAATGAATGATGGAGGCTAACCCTTTCCAGGGGATTTTATTTATGAAGGAATGAATGATGGAGACTAACCCTTTCTAGGGGATTTTTATTTATGAAGGAAGGATATGGGTGACAGAGACTGTCCATGTCTCTTATTCCAAAAGATGAACTCAATATTGAGATTGAGACATTCTTAGCTTGTTTGGAGTATGGTTTGAAGAATATAAGAATCTCACCAGGGTAGGCTAAAAGGTGACTAAAGACTTGTTCCTATGTTTATAAGAAACCTGATGGATCCTTGTATACAAGCTCAAGAGAAAGCTGTGAATATGCTTTTAAGAAGCCCGTGGGTCCTTGTATTGTAAGCCCAAGAGGAGGCTAATCGAGGGTCCTTGTTATAGCACGCACAAGAGAAAGTTGTTTTGACTTTGAACTTAGTTTGACTCTAAGAAAATGGGTAAGAGGTTTCAGCAGGAATAATTCCTCTTGGGTGGATGTGCCTTATTTTTGTTCTAAGGCTTTTTTCAAGATGTTTCACCGAGAATAATTCATCTTGAGGTTGAACTAAAGAATTCTAATTAGGAAAGATCCTTCACCGGGAAGACATTCTCAATCCTAGGTCATAGTCTTATAATATATATACAGTTTATTTGTCATTAGGTTTTTCTCAGGCAGAGTTCTAAATAGTGTATATATAGTTTATATTTGACAGTAATTTAAATGAAAGTTGTAAAGCCTAACCTGGATGAAGAGGAGGCCTTTGAAAGACGTATGTACAAAAGGGGTTGGGACTTAGACTCAAGGAGATGCCCATGTGAAATTGATTTGAAATTGTTTTGAAAACAAATTGAAAGTTTGATTGAAAACAGAAGAAGTGTTTATTGAAAACAGTTTTGAAAACAGAAGAAGTGTTTATTGAAAACAGTTTTGAAGTTTTTGTTTTGAAAACAGAAGAAGTGTTTATTGAAAACAGTTTTGAAGTTTTTGTTTTGAAAACAGAAGAAGTGAAGATGGACACTAGGTCACATAGGTATATGAAGAGTTTCACCGGTAATAATGCCCTTCAATACCAAGAAGAAAGTTTTGAAAACAGATGAGGAGCTTACTGTGTAAAAAAATGATTTAAAAATTGTATGTACAGAAAAAATGGTTGGGTCTTACACTCTTTAATATTCAAGAGGCCCAATTGATTTACTGTTTATGAAAAACAGTTTGATTGAAAATGTTTTGAGGGATACAAGGTTTTATTGTTTAAAAACCTTGATCGTCTGTTTAATCGAGTATTGAAAACAGTTTTTGAAAATGACAACAGTTAACTTATTTAAGCTAAGGACAAAGTCTATACCTAATTAAGATCTAAATGATTAGGGTTTTATCACAAAAATATTTACAAGGGATTAGGTTTGGAAAATCAAGTGAAAATCTATATTTAAAAGTATTAAAAATACTAGAAAACATATGATTTTTAAACCTAACTAAAATACATCAATTAAATAATATTTTTTGTGATTTTTGAATATTCATAAAATAAATATATTAAATGAAAAGTGTGTGAAAAATCAAGTGAAAATGATTTAATTTGAAGGGTGAATCAATCAGTTAAAGTTATGAAGAAAAATGATGGAAAATAGTGGCAAAAAAAGGGTTTTGTCTCCACCAATGTTTGAACCCACGCCTTTGAAGTGAAGGATTTAAAACAATAGCCAACTGAGCCATGCGCGTGGACTGATAGAGAAGAGAGACCAAATCCTTTTGTTTGGAACAAGTGTGATAAAATGAAAATAAAACAAAAGGTCTGAGGGAGGGATCGAACCCTAGACCTGAGGCAAGAGGAGACTAAGAGCGCATGGGAGGACACTAGGGCAAACGATGTGTTCATTTAATATACGCCTTTAGTTAAATATATTTTAAACTCCCCCCTAAGTTCAGAAAATGGCGCGCCGTGGCCATCTTCATCTTCAACCTCTCATCACTCAAGAATTTAAAATTCTATCTCCCTCGTTTCTCAACCAATTGCCACAAAGTAAACATGAAACTCACTCGTTTTTGGACAAGGAAACTTATGGTGGTCTTTGATTTCATTTATTTTGAGTGTAACTAAAAATTCACACGCATAAATCATAAGAACCCTAAAACTGGAATTTAATATGAAATGACATATATGTATGATATGATGCAATTGATTGAGGGTTAATGATCCTCATAGGTGCAAAAACCAAATGGTAACTTCATTTTCTATTTATCATGCATGAATTATAGAGTTTGAAGTTCATGAAGCTTACCTCAGAAATGAAGATCGAGCTCTGATCAAAGTGTGCTACAGAGCTACTGCAGTGATCTAAATAGCTTCAATGATCCCCCAGGAAGGTGTTGAGATGCTTAGCTTAAGCTGGAACTCCCCAGAATCTCTTGCTCGACCTCAACTGATATGGCTCAGAGTGAGAGATGGAGATGATGATACCTCACTTACAGAAGTGTTCCAGGTGCTTGGATCACTTCTAATGGACCCCTTTGATGTGTTTGAAAGCTTACTTTCAAAGGAAGAGCTCTGGTTTGAAGAATCCGAGTCTTCTTGCCAAAGAACCTTTGAAAATTATAAGCATGAGGGAGAGAAAGAGAAAGCAAGAATTTGATGTTGCTTTGGTGTGTTGAATACTGAGGAGAGCCCTTCTATTTATAGGCAAAGAGCTCAGAGTAATTGAAGAGAGTGAGCTTGCTTAGTGAAGTCATTTTGGTTTCTTGGTCATGAAGAAATTTCAAAGAATATCAAAATGGAATGATGGTATTTTTGAGCAAGCTCCCTAACCATTGATCTTTTCTGATCTTAGGGGATAATTCTGATGTATAGAGCTCTCTAATTGGCTTAGAAAAGATTCCAATTGATGAATCATCATTTGCCATAAATTCCTAAATGTAATAATTACATAATCACATGGCTTTGATTTTTGGATGTTTTGGAATCTTGATGAAAATGATTCAAATGATTCTCTCCAATCTCTTCTGATATATTTGAAGTGTAGATGCACCAATTAGTGTAGGCCTTTTCACAAAAATGACCAAAACCAAAGTTGGTCATGCCTTGAAAATTCACTTCATGTTCCTTACTTTGATCAATCATAACTCTTAGCTCAAAATGAATTTGGAGGAGGTTGAGCATAATTTGGAAAGCCATTGACATGTAATTCAATCCATATGTTTTGTGTTTTCTCAAAATCCTTAAGGAAGTTAGTGAAAATGATCCATAAAGTTTGAAGAAAACTAGGGGTTTTCACCATTTTTGGTTATGCAACAACTTTGAAGCTCCATATCTCTCCAATGGTTGATTTTTTGCAAAAAAAAAGTTATATATGACAAAGTTGTTCGTTGGACCAAAATCTACAACTTTGATTATGAAGTTTTTTCTAGTTTGTACTTGAAAATTTGAGATATTCCCTTCCAAAGTTTTGAAGAAAACCTTAAAACACTTAGAAAATTTTTCTAAGTATGAAAAGTAAAACTTTGACTTTTTTATTCTTGATTGATTTTCTTGATTTTTCTTGGTCAAATGACTTCAATAACCATATATTGATGATTTAAATCTTCAAAAGTCCATGGTTGACCAAAAATCAAAAAAGTCAAAGGTGATGTTGTACAATTGACTTTTTCCGGTGAATTGTGATTCTGGAGATTTCAAGTAAATCAAGATATCCTCATTAAATAAATTATTTGAGTGGATCATATTAAGGTAATAGAGGACCTTGAGCCATGGTTTGAGTTGTGGAACCATGTCTTGATTAAAAGTCAACTGTCCAAGTGAATTAGGTCAAAAACCCTAATTATGGGCCAGATGAAATTGATGACTGTGGCTTCTGAATTGAAGTACAATTTCCATTGGGTATTGACATAGGGATCATTTGAATATGATTAGCCCCATTGAATAATGCCGTGGAGCCTTTTATTTAAGGTTTCCCAAATGTGGGCCTTGATTTCAGTCCCTAATAAGCTCAAAACCCTAGTTTGGTGACCTGAGCAAGTCCGAGTCCTGATGCGCGATGTTTGAACATCATAGATGGATGGATGGATCACCCTGAGTCCTATGATTGTGTTGAAAATCATTTTCTCACTGATTGATTCTTTGTCTAAACTTCTTGTCCTTTGAAAACTCTAGTCTGAGTACTTGGTGAACAAGTGACTGCTCTGGGTATTTGTCTTAAGTTGATGAAATAAATGGAGATGTGACATCCCAGGGGGGTCAAAAATTAGGGTATGACAATGAGCTTTAAAATACTCACAAGGTTTTTAAAAGGGTCAAACTTTAAAATACTTAACAAGTTTAAAAAGGGGATTAGGCTTTAAAATACCTAATGAGTTTAAAAGGTTAAGCTTTAAAATACTTAACAATTTTAAAACAAAAAGGGACCAAGCTTTAAAATACAAGGTCAATGTGTTAGGAGAAGTTTAACCGGGAATAGTTCTTCTCTTAACACCAAGGTTTTAAAACAGAAGACCTAGCTTTAACAATACAAAGGTCAATGGACTAATAATAGTTTCACCGGGAATAATTCTACTCTTAATGCCAAGGTTTAAAAAAACAAAGGGTTTGGTTAAGCTTTAACAATACAAAACCATAAACAAGTGAAAAGCTTTAAAATACTTAATACAAAAGTAAAAGAGATTGGAAAGGAGTTTGAGTACCTTTGACAATTTAGTCAATATCATTCCCATCCTTTTGGACAAAACAACAAACTTAAGCAATTAACAATGAATATCTCGAGTGTGTGTGTGATATCATGTGGCACAAGAAAAAACAAGTGAGTATTATGATCAATAAGTAATAGAGATGAATGTATCTAAACCCTTGGATTCAAACTCATGTATGAATGATGAATGATTAGTATGATGAATAAACATGGGTTAGATAATCAATTCATAAAAGAAATTAACAAGATTGAATAACATTTAAGTACAAAGCATGGATTAAATCAATAAGCAAGCAAAAGGTAATAAACCTAATTAATCATGGATGACAAAGATCAACATGTTTTTGGATTAGAGTTTTAAACCTAGGGCTTTTTGGAATTAGGGTTTCAAATTAGGGTTTAATCATAAACTCCTAAACCTAATTGATTTTAATTGTTAAATACCAAATTCTTTAAGAGAATTGGTATAAGGGTACATGAAGAAGTCAAAGACATCCTATTCTAACCCTAAACAAATATGTACAAAATTACACCAAGTTCATTTGAAGAAATAATAAAAAACAAAACAATTTTTAATTAATTTTTAAACATAAAAGATATGTTTTTTTGATTAATTTTTAAATGGTGGTAAAATAAATGTTTTTTGGGATTTTTTTTAAAAGGTATTAAAATACATGAAATAAATAAGTCACACAAAAAAGAAGGGATTAAAAATATTAATTTTACTATTTTTAGTGATTTTTTGAAGTTTAATAAAAACTAAAACAACATTGTGATAAAAAAAAGTTGTGTCTTTGAAAGGGTTTGAACCCATGACTCTCAGGTTGCAACTCAAAACTTTACCCAGCCAGCTAGCGCGCGTGTGTGATAATAAGAGAGAATCAATTCAATATAACACAAAACAAGTAATTAAATGGGAAAATAAAACAAAGTGGTAAAAGGGGGAATCGAACCCACGCCCTTTGGGGAGAGAGACTTAAGATGCGCACGCTTTCCATGTGAACTGAAATGATGTAGTCACTTAACACACGCTTCCAATTCATTATATTCAAAACTCATTTTTCAAAATGGATGAATGGCGCGAAGCCTTCATCTTCTTTGTTGGAATAGACCAACAACAATGCCATGGATGGGTTTCAAACTTTCTCAAAACTTGATCAAATTCAACAAAATAAATATGCTTTTTGATTCATTTTTAAACATGAACTCAACCATGTAATTAACATAAACTAAAACTCATTAAAACTCTTGAATTTTTCAGAAATGCATAAGAACCCTAAAATTAATTTTTAAAATTAAACTCTGGAATTAATCAATCGAGCCCTAAAACCTTAGGGCTATTAATCCCTACATGATTCAAAGCAGAATGGCCACAAGTTTCAATCAAAATAGTACTCAAACTAGTATGCACGAAATCAATAAATGTACCTCTAAAAATGGAGATCAAACTCCTACTTGGAGTGATTCTGGAAGTATAGCAACTATCTAGAATCCTTCAATTACCTCCAAGGAAGCTTTCTGGGCAGCTAAATTGGATTGATCACCCCTGCAACTAAAAACTCGATATCACCTACAAATGGAAAAAGTTATGGCTGGATCTTCAATGAAATTTTGTTACAGATCAAAAACAGGTGCTTGGATAGCTTCTATATGTGATGTAGAAGCTGTTTAACACAAAAAATTTGGAAACGCACGAGCCAATTTGATTTTTGCAAGTTTGGTCCAAAGAGACACTTTTATGAAAATGTGAATGGTGATTTCTGATTTTTTGAGTTTGGTAGATGTTTGGAGGTTATGGACAGTTCATATATGATATATGGAAGCTATGTGGATAGTTAATTGAGTGGCTAAGTGTTTGGTTTGAGTTTTGGCTAGTGATGAGCTTAAAAGCTTTGAAAACGGGGGTAACATTGGTGATTTTTGGTTAGAGGCCTTTTGGTAGGTTAAGGAATGTATGGACAGCTTCTAAATGGTATTTAGATGTTGTTCAAACTCTTGTTTGACACCCATAACTTGTGGAACTCAAAATGACTCTTAACATGCAAAAATAAGAAAGAGAGAATTTCAAGTTGATATGTCACTTGGAGAATTATGGTGTAATTGATCAAGGGAGTGATACTATCTATTTATAGGCTAGATTTAGGGTTTGTGGAGGGAAAAAACTCAGAAGTTTGAAGCTCACATGTGATCTTGTACCATTTTGCTTGTTTGTGAAGAAATGAGAAAGTTATGGTTCCCATGGAAGGTACAAAGCTTTAAGCATGCTTGGGAGGCTTTGATCTGATCTTAGAGAGTTTGATTGTTGGTTTTAACTTGCTTTTGAGGCAGATGAGACATTGTAGTGGCTCAAGGAGTGGACTTTGTGCATAAAGCTAACTTTTCCAAAATGGAAGTAGAGACTATAGTTCATAAATGGCATGAAACTTGGACAATTCATAAAACACTTGGTCCATAGATTAAAAGAATGTGTAATCTTCTGATTATGTCCTCTTGAACAAGTTAAAATGGCTGTACTTGAGAGATTCCCACAAATTTGCAAGAATTTTGGACTTTGTTCATTTTCTTCATGAAAAATGCTCCATTTCAATTGTTCATGGTGCCCTATTGACAAATTCATATCTCTTTGATCAAGCCATGGATTTTCATGCTACTTATCTCTTTGGAAAGCCCTTTCTACATACTTCAATCCACTTGTTGAAAGTTTCCTCAAACTCTTTTTGGATCATTGAGAAAAATGGCCATAAAGTTAAGAAAAAATCCAAGTAAAACACTTGAAAATTTCTCCAAGTCTTTTTGAAAGTTATCTTCTTAATTCCATATCTCTCAAAATAATCATTTTTTGCAAAAAGTTCCATTGTGATAAGTTGTTTGTTTTGCCAAGATCTACACTTTCATGTTGGGAGATTTTTTAGTGTGTAAGCAAATTTTGGAGATCCATGAATTAGGTCAAAATACACTTAAAAACCCTAATTTGACTTTTTGTTGACTTTTTGATTCTTGATGAATTCTTTGAATTTTCTTTGATAAAATGTCTTCAATATCCATATGATGATGATTTGGATCCTTAAAAGTCCATAGTTGACTATTTTCTCAAAAGTCAAAGGTTGACTTGCACAATTTACTTTTTCCAGATGAATTGCAGTTTTGTGATTTCCAAATGAATCAAGATCTCCTTTTCAAATGGATGATATGGATGGACTATAATTTTGGTTTGGATGCCCTTGAATCATATCTTGAGTCTTGGAACCATCTCTTGATTAAAAGTCAACCCTCTAGTGAAATTAGGTCAAAAACCCTAATTGGAGCTTCTGATGAACTTGAAGGTGATTGATCTTGCATTGAACCATATTTGGACCTTGGTATTGATTAGGGAGTCCCTTAAATCATAGAAGAATGTTGAATTTCTTTGTAAGCCTCAAGACCCTAGTTTGCTCAATTTCTTCTTGATCAGTCTCATGTCTTAGGACACAAGCAACAAACAATAATTTTTTTGTATTTTGGGTTAGCAAATGATAAATGCATGATGATTATAATGACAATGATGATCCTAATATTTAAGATATGGTGGGATCTCAGTGGTCAAAAATTGGGGTGCAACAACTATAATCACGGTTTTCAAATTCCACTTCCTCGCATCATTTATTACACGCGCATCTGATTTTGCATCATTCATCACCAATTCGTAAAGATCATCATCAACATCACTTAACGTTCACTACAGCTACTTGCAGATTCAAATCGCAACTTCACAGCACAAAGAAGATAATTATCTCCCATCTAGTTTCCTAGACGTTGTCTTCTTCAAACTGCAAATCCAGGTTCTATATTCATTCTTTACCGTTTTTTTTATTATTATGTGACTTTGCTTGCTTGTTAAAATCTTGCTGTATCGTTGTTGCTGCCATGTTGTAATTCTTGTTTTTGCTATACTATTTGCTCGCTATGTTGTGGTTCGTGTGTTTTACAAACCGAGTTAGAGCTGAGATTTCAGTGTTGATTTTGTTGCCATCTTCATAATTTTGAAGCAAGTTAAATTTGAACCAATAGATGAGAGAACGGATAAGAGAAATGTTTTTGTTGTTGTTGTTTGATTCAAAAGTGAGAACAGAGATTTTTTGTTGTTGAAACAGAGTGAGAGGGTCGAGAAAGCTGAAGCAGGGGAGATGGTTCTGGTTGTTGATCGAAAGAGAGAGAGAGAGAGAGAGAGAGAGAGAGAGAGAGATGGACTCCCACTAGTTTCAATTAGGGTTTTGTCTTAATTTCCTCTTCGGGCTTAGTGTTATGATACAAATCGCTCCTCATTGTGCTATCACCCCATTAATACAACATACCCCTCCTAGCAATAAGTCTTTTAATTCATGGGCCTGCTCCATATAAGCCCAGCGCCCATTTATGACTTTATCCCCATATTTGCTGAGTTTTGAGCCCTTGTCTTTTGTTTTGATTTGTTTATTATTGGATTTGTTACTTCTTAGATTTTTAATTTCTTGATATTTCAAAAATACAAAAACATGCTTTTATTTTAAATTTAGATTTTATTTTCTTCATTCTAAAAAATCCAAAAAATATTATAATTAGCTTTTAATCCTTTGGTTTGATTTTATTTTACACTTGTTAAGCTTTTAATCAATTAGTTAAATATTGATTTAATTAATTGATCCTTGTTAACTAAAATCGACTAGTTTACTAGTTGTTTTTTCTTAATTTTGGTTAATTAATTTAATCAAGTTTTAATTATTTGATTAAATGGTTAACTTGCTTTTATTTCACATTTTTATTTATACTTATCTTTGTCACTTTAAAACAGACACACACCAAAACTTTTGAGCCGAACTACGACTGCTCTGATTCCTTAAAAGGGATACGTAGGCATTAGGTCGCAGACCTGAACGAGCACAATCTTGTATATATTTCTTTCTTTTCCTCGTGTTTATTTTCCCTTATTTTTTCGTGCGTTTCCATTTAGCTTTAGGCTTTAGATTTTAGTTAACACCCTTAGATTTAAACTAACAAGAGCGGATTCCGTCGAGTACGACGGACGTGAGGAGTGCTAATCCCTTCTCCTTGCGTAACCGACACCGTTACCCTTTCTCTTGGTCGTAAGACCTTTGTTTGTTTTCTCCTATAGGTTTTACTCGATGTTTTTCCTTTCCTATCCCTTGGGATAATTAAACAATCGATGGCGACTTCATTGATTTCATTGATGATTTTGATCCATTTGTTTCAACTACGTCCACATCACATAATTCAACATAAATCCAAAATATAAAGAGAGTAATACAATATCACTAAAAAATCATAAACATAAAACAATAGCCCCCAAGTGTTACATAACCAAAGCATGAATTTCATCTATACCTAAAAAACTAAACGGAAAATAAAGCTCCTCGGCTAAATCCTCGAAAGCAATGGGCACCTCTACTCCTCGGTACCTGAGCGATGTCGTACAAAACATCATTTCAACAAAAGGGTGAGAATTCAAATCATTATGGAAATAAATAATAATAAGAAACATATAGCAATATACAACAATAAATTCCACACACTTCCTGTAACACCTTTCAAAACCCCACGGCAATTAATAGAATAATCAGAGTAAAACATAAAAATAAGGGTGCCATAATTAAATAAAACAAATAAACTAATTGTAGTCTTATGTCATGCTTTAATAGGAACATCCACCAAATAATATTATCTTGTTTATCACAGCAGAATAACAAAATATCTTCCAAAATAATTCTAAAGGAAGACAATCCTAACCAAACAAAATAGAGTGTAATAAAATTAAACTCTAAATCTATCGTTCCCAGTGTTACAAGACCAGAGCATGGCCGACACGACATAATGACTGAATTAACTCTATGAGCTATCCTCACCAAAGTAAATAAGCCGCTGCTCTTCAATCTGAAAATGTCAACATGTAAGGGTGAGTCTCATTCACAATTAATAAATGTTATGCATTCATAAGCAACGAAACATCATAATAAATCATTCACCCAATTCGCAATATATTCAGATTTTAAATTATAATTCACCAACCATAACAAATATCGTCCGCCTTCACACGAATCTGATGATATCCAGACCTCAATTCAATTTTACTAAATACACATGCTCTAACCAATTGATCCATCAAATCATCAATCCTCGACAACGGATACCGATTATTGATAGTAACTTTATTCAGTTGTCGGTAATTCACACACAATCTCATAGATACAACATCCATCGCCTTACTCAGCATCAAGATAGCAAGACACATCTATATTATTCAATACGATTCCGCCCACTATCAACAAGAGATTAAGGGTGATCAAGTCCTCAATTTGTCAATAGATAGCCGACAACCATAATGAAGCATAAATCGTCTTCACTATATAATAGAGTCCTTTCCGAATTTACGCTCCAATTTATAACATCGTCATAGTCCAATAATTCAATCTGAGTTTTACAACTCTAACAACTTCCTTCTTTTATGCATGTCGCTACCTCGGTTTCATCATCACGACTTCACTCTTTCTAAAGGCTTATTTCTCCTTCACTACTACTTCACTTCTCCTTAAAAGCCATCGGCACAACGGTCGTTCCTAATACCAAACTTTTCATTCTCTCAGCTTAATCATCAACAACAGGTTCTACTTAGCTTTGCCTCGAATAATTGTTATAATAACCATTCCTATTCAACAAGCTTCCCGCTTCCATAATCAACTTCAGAATCTCTCCCTATAGGATCACCTCTACTATATTTATAACTCTTCCATAAGGTAGAACATAATTTCACATCTTCGTAGGCTCAAACGGCACATTAATCCGATACTCAGAACTCAAGATATGAATTTTCCAACGTTATCCGAAAGTGCAAACATCGACGTCATGCAGCGACACTCCATATGATATCATCCTGTCAAATTAAATCTATTAAAGCTGCTGCAACCATTTTTATAATAAAATTCATCTCTTTAGCTTTTCGACGCTTCAAACGGAGTTCAAATCGGATGTCCAGAACTCCAGTTATGAATTTTCGAAGTTTCATAACGATTCAGCAATTTTCCTGCGTTTTGCTTACGTAAATTCCACTCCAGAACTCAGTATCTTTAAGTCGATCACAATCCAAACAGCCCCTTATCATATCTCTTTGCTCCCAAACTTCTTATAACTTAAGCGACACATTCCTTCGCCGAAGTTCCATTCCCAAAACATCACGACAACAATCTCCTTTGCGAACTTGCAACTGAACCACCTCCGAAAAGCAAAGCTTCTCCCCCACTTCGCTCAAACCAACTCCTGCAATAAAACAAACAAGTACCGACAATGATTCACTCACATGTCGCGTACCAAGGGATAATACACCGACAGTATTCAACTGTCGTACAACTCAATCGACTCGACAACTTGGCCGGACGGACCGACCTGCTCTGATACCACTATTATAACACCCTTCTAAACCCTGCGAAAATTAATAAAATAATCAGAGTAAAACATAAAAACAAGGGTACCACAATTAAATAAAACAAATAAACCAGTTGTAGTCTTATGTCATGCTTTAATAGGAACGTTCACCAAACAATATTATCTTGTTTATTGCAGCGGAATAACAAAACATCTTCCAAAATAATTCCAACAGAAGACAATCCAAACCAAACAAAATAGAGTGTAACAAAATTAAACTCTAAATCTATCGTTCCCAGTGTTACAAGATCAGAGCATGACCAACACGATCCAACGACTGAATTAAATCTACGAGTTATCCTCACAAAAGTAAATAAGCCGCTGCTCTTCAATCTGAAAATGTCAACATGTAAGGGTGAGTCTCATTCACAATTAATAAGTGTTATGCATTCATAAGCAACAAAACATCATAATATATCATTCACCCAATTTGCAATATATTCAGATTTTCAATTATTATTCACCAACCGTAACAAATACATCATTCAACGTAACACTAAAATCCATTCAGTCATGTTATAACAAAAATGCATCTGAACCAACTGACACTATGCATGTCGTACCAATAAGCCGTGGATTTAATCCACCTGACCGATCTAAACATCACCGAGATACAGTCTCACCGACACAAATTCCACACAGTGGGAATTATGTCCACCATCGATTCAACCTCACCGGGATCCATCACCGAATGCTTATGAATGAATGCACACATATGACATACTTAAAAACATCACTGATCCGATGCACTGCATCGTCTCACTGTAACTCACCATTTTCATCACCAATAAAGTATGCACATGCTTGCACAATCATTCAATCATATACATACTTATCACAATAAACATGGAAAAGCCTCAATTCATTCATCACTACACCAACACATTGTCATACTCACAATATCACATATATGCACAATGTTCATTTCACCAAAGCAATTAAAGCGAGTTTTTTAAATAAAATCGGGACATTGCCCATTTCTCTATTTTTATATTATAAAAAATTTAATTAACTTTGCAATTCCCAAAACGGCACATAAAAAGGATACACGGATCAAAAGATACGCTATTTCAAAGTTTGGAAAAAGTTGCATACAGGAAGGTCCGCTCAACAACCTTCAACCGCGTTTATGAAATTGAAATTTCAATAACCCCGCTTAAAGCGGTCTATGGTAGAAGCTAACTATGTTGGGACCTCCTCTTAGCGGGCTAGGTCCACTTAGCGAGCCTAATTAATTTTTGAAAAACAAACAGCATCCGCTTAGCGAGCCAGGGGCCGCTTAGCAGACGTGCGATTATACAGAAATTCGTCTCTGTGACAGACATGCGTTTCAACACATCCTTCACCCAAAATCCCTTCTAAACATCAATTAAAGGCATAAAATCATCAGATACATCATCACACATCATCAAACATCAACAAAAACAATAAATCATGCAATTTCATCAATTACCCTAAACTACGGCATCCCCCAACCTAACAATCCCAATATATCCAATTGAATCAATCCATATCTTAATCAATTCTATCACCTATAATCACATAATAGATATTAACCGGAAGATTCCCCTCTTACCTTGGTAAATTTCTTAAATCTTCCCCTTTCTCTACTTTCCTCTTCCTTGCTCTTTCACGTATGCTGAGTTCTCCGCTTTTTCTTTCTAATCCCTTTTCTTTTCCCATTGTTTTATGAAAATAGAAAATAACTAGTAAGGTCTACACTAATTAGCACCTCCTTTTTGCCAACCATCACCCAAGCCCGTTTACTATATTTTCATAATTTCTCAACAATTCGCCAAAATTCCAATTAATTCCAATTAAATAATTTAAATTCTAATTAAAGTAAATAATGGAAAATATGGGGTGTTACACTTCCAACAAATATGTATTGAACAATTATATATACATATCACCTATTTGCATACATAACATGGCTCAAAAGATTCAACATACACAATAAAAATCACAATTATCACCATGGTACAAATCACACAAATTAAAAATAATCACATCACAACATAATTCACATTAACACATGTGACTCCAATGCGACTCAATGCAAATGCATGTGGTACCATGTTATCCTTAGCGGATTTACCGAGTCTCTCATCTCCAGAAAAATAACCACCAAAATAATTCCGTCCTCTAGACTTCAAACCCATCTACACGGTTTGGGAAAATCAATAGCTCTCAACGAAACTACTAAATATGCCTGTTTCTCACCTGATATATGAATGCATGTGCACATATCGACAACCATATGAAATTAAGACCATCTCTCAATCTTAATATACAAGCATATATCTCACCAATTAATCACATATAAATTTACCACACATTTACACAAACATATATATTTTCATGTTATCGAATACACATGAAAACATCTCCACAAGGCATCACCAAATCAACACATCTCCAATAACAAGTAGCCAAACATAGCTCAACAATGTTATTCTTAAGTATTCACATTTCATAACAAACATACATGAAATTCAAATATCATGTTATCTCAAGAAATTGATTCAAAACTCAACCAAACAATTCTAGAAAATTATGGAAATTCAATTTAATTCATGATAAATCATAAGCATCCAAGAACCATTCCCATTTCACAAAAATATAAAATTTTGCAGAACATGGCGCACTAAGCTCGCCCTACCGTGCTAAACGCGGCTACGATTTTTCAGAAAAATTCTTGTGCGAACAACATTCTGTCCAACACGAAATCTTCCCTAAAAATTAACCAAAACCACGATTTAATCATGGAAACACATTATTCTAACATATACACAACATACAAGAACATTTAGCATCATAAAATAAGATTCTATGACATTGATTTCATCACCTCATTTCAAAATCCTAACATTCCAAAACTATGAAAATGATGAACAAAATTAGATTCATGCTACTACCCATGCATTAATCATTATACAAACCCATAATAATGAAGAAAACTCATCCTTACCTAAGGATTTAAGGTTCCAGGTTTCTCTTCTTCTTATCTCTTCTTTTCTCTTCTTTTCCTCTTTTCTTACTATCTTTCTCTTTTCTATAGTTTTGTGAAAATCCCTTACTAATTCTCATTTCACTAATGAGAATAACAAATAACAACTCCCTTATTTCTCATTCTAACCAACATTAGGCCTAAATTTTTATTTCTCATTTTCACACTTCTAACCCAAAACATATATTTAATCAATTATCATACCACATAATACTTAATAAAATAAACAAATGACAAAATAATAAATACTAAAAACGGGATGTTACCACTCTCCTCCACTTTAAAGATTTTTGTCCTAAAAAATATACCTCAAACGAACAACTCAGGATAAGAATCTCTCATCTTTCTCTCGAGTTCCCAAGTCACATTCCCACCCGCCGGTTCTCCCCAATCGACCTTCACCAAAGCAATCTCTTTACCACGAAGTTGTTTCAACTCTCAATCCTTGACCCTCATAGGTAATGTCTCCACAGTAAGGTTATCCCTCACTTGCACATCATCTACTTAGACTACATGTGAAGGATCTGCAATGTACCTCCTCATGTGAGATACATGAAACACATCGTGAGGATTAGCAAGCGGCGGTGGCATAACAAACTGATAAGGCACTTCACCTAATCTCTTCAAAATCTCATAATAACAATTAAATTTTCTTTTGAAACATTAACATAAATTCAAGTATCATGCTGTGGAATGTTTCTCAACATTAAAATAAAGTAATAATTATCCATCATGTTTCATCATTCGTGATTTAAATCTTAAAATCAACTTCAAACCATTAACGGTAACTCATAGAATCACGTTCTCAAACAAGTAAAGTATTCAATTCATACGATCCCAACTCGATGTTACATATCAGAGCAAGACCCTTTATTCAACGGAAAAACTAAACGACTCCAGAGTTATCCTTACTCCTTAATAAGCTAGTCTTGTTCATGTGCGCGTTACCCACATGGAGGTAACATTCAAACAGAAAGGGTGAGTAAATCATAATCATTATAAAAGACATAAGGAATAGAAATAGCAGCCATATCAAGGAAAAACAATCATATAACAACATTTTATACATTCCATGACATAGAAACAATCACCAGTTCTTCACATCACAACATCATAAATCCAATAATCAATCCAATACATCACTTAAAATATACCAAACATCATCTTCCAAGAATCAATCAAAGACATCATTTAATCCAAGTATTGTGCATTGCCACAGATAATGAAATGCAACTTCAAAAGACACATGCATGTGGTACCATAACATTACTGATGACTTAGTCATCATTATTCTCTAAAGATCCCCAGCATAGGATCGATTCCTGCTTGGAACCAGAGTACATCACAAGTTGCACTCAATCCACACAATGGGATTAAGGCCATCACTGGACCAAAGCGCCCTAACATCACTGGATAAATATCCTGCAGACTTCACTGGACAAAAGTCCTACAAATGCTATGAATGCATGATGCGCAACAACACACAATACAACCACGACTAGTTAAAACGTATCATCATCACATAATTCATAATACACACATCATCATTGCAATAACATCAATTAATCATAGAATATACATCAAGTCACGACACGACATAGTTAAATCAATTCATAATAGCAAACATTACCTATTGGTGTATCACCACATAGTATCATCATCCCTTCACAAGGGATAACTTACACCATCATCAGAATAACATCATATCATCATAAGGAAAACACACATCAAGTTATATCATGACATGGTTACATCAATTCATAGCAAAGAGCATACTTACTATGTTATCACCACATAGTCTCATCACCCAATTATAATATAAGAACTAGAAAACTACATCCTGTGAATCATACTATTCAACCAGGGTATATTTTATTGCATTAGCTTTACAACGCTTCGAACGGAGCATCAAACAAAGTCCGGAAACTCTAGTTATGGCCCTTACAAAATTGCAATTCGGACTCGGTTCGCCCGACGAATGGAATGGCTCGCCTGGCGAATCAAGGAAGTAGCTAAACTTATCGAACCCTTTGCCCGATTAAGCCTCACTCGCCCGACGAATCTGGTAGCACAACAAACCAGAAAAGTGCGATTTTCTCCGTTGGAGGCCTTTCGTACCTCTGAATTTGATTCTGTATAAAGCCCCAGTTTCCCAATTTGAAATCCTACGATTATATAAATTTATAACAGCCTATAACACATATTTAAAGGTCCTAACCTAATATATCCATCAAGGGTTTATCCATCTATATATCCAACTAACGATTTTCACCAGTTTCGTCAATATTCATCTTAGGTTCATCAATCCAACAAAAACCCCAAATACAACATACAATTATCTAGACTTTAAATGAATTATAATAACAATGATAGACTCCCATTACCTTAGAATTATGGTTTGATTTTGAATCCTCTTTGTGTTCCACCGAGATTCCTCTTCCCATATTGCTTCTCTTTGCCCTAGCCTTTTCTCTCTTTCACACTCCTCCAAAACTTTTTACGACTGAATGAATATCTCTCCTTTTACCCTAGTTTAACGCTTGTACTCTTTCTATGGTATTCCCATCTTTTCCTCACTTACTCTTCACAAATGACCATCCTTGCCCTTATTATCTCTAATACTAATATTATTCTATTTTACCAATTAAAATAATATTAACTAATTATCTTAATTATATATAATCTAAAATACTCTATAATTCCCTAACACATCAACATCATCAAATAAATCACCAAAACATCTTATCACACCTCATCTTTATCAAGTCATCACATATCACCACAGCATTACATGAATCACCAAAACAGCACATAAGTCAAATTCTTCACCAAAAATCACTAAAACATCATATATATCAAATGCTTCACAATAACACACATAAACATCACATAACCATCATATTTATCAAAACATCATATATATCGAATACTTCACAAGGACTCATATATTCATTCTAAATTAATTAAATAAATAATTAATCTAGAATTCGGGGTGTTACACGAAGTACAAATAAAAGCTTGACCCTTCCTAGTCAACTATGTCAATGACAAAGATAACTTAGAAGATCCTTCAATAAACTTACGATAATAACCTGCTAATACAAAAAAACCGTTTTAATCTCAGAAATAGATTTTCGAGCTTCCCATTGAGATACAGCCTCAATCTTCGATGGATCAACAACAATACCACCTCTCGATATCACATGACCTAGAAAACTCACTTCCTTCAACCAAAATCCACACTTAGAAAGTTTTGCATACAACTACTTCTTTTTCAAAATAGACAACACAACCCTCAAATGCTCAGCATGATCCTCTTCACTCTTGGAATAGATCAAAATATCATCAATGACCACAACAACAAACTTATTCAAATACTGATGAAAAATCCTATTCATGTATTCCACAAATACACCAGGTGCATTAGTCATACCGAATAGCACCACAAAATACTAAAAGTGACCATACCTCATCCTAAAAGCAGTCTTCTGAATATCTTTAGCCTTCACACGAATATGATAATAACTAGACCTCAAATCAATCTTACTAAACACACACGCACCAACCAACTTATGCATCGAATAATCAATTCTCAGAAGTGGACACTTGTTCTTAATCGTCACCTTGTTCAGTTGTGTATATCCACACAAAGTCTCATAGTACCCTCATTCTTCTTAACCAACAAAACAGGTGCACTCCACGGTGAAACACTTGGACATATAAAACTCTTCTCGAGCAAATCTTTAAGTTGACTCTTCAACTCTTTCAACTCAGATGTCGACATCTAATATGGATCTATCGATACAGGACTCATTCCGGGATCTAAGTCAGTCATAAACTCCACCTCACGTTATGGCAATAAATCACTTACATCTTCAGGAAATACCTCCGGAAAATCAAGAACTATTTCTAATTTATGAATCGTTCAGTTCTCACAGATAGCCAAAGTTGCCAACAACATAAACAACACACCACCATCTTGCACAAATTTATCCACTTGCTTGGCAGACAAAAAAAAAACTTCCTCAACACCAATTTCAGGAAAGATAATCATCTTGTTAAAACTGTTGATATAAAAACGATTATATTCCAACCATTTCATCCCGAGAATAACGTCAAGTTTATCTAACGGAAGACACACTAGATCAATTCTAAAATATCTACCAAAAATACTCAACGGACAATTTAAACAAAAAAATGAAGTAGTCATAGAACACATAGCAATAATATTTATAACCATACATCCACGTATATCAAACAACACAAGATTCAAAGGTGTGCCATTAATAAAGCACGTACCTTGAATAAGCCTATCATCAGTAGCAGTCTCAGAACCAGAAAACAACACATTCCCTTTCGCTTGCTCATTCTTTGTCTTGTCACTCCTAGTATAAATGTGTCGTTGCTCACCATAGTTATAATAAGTCACATTCGAACCAACTCTACACTCATTAGCCTTGTGACGTGTTTGCCACACTTGAAACATTTGAGCTAACACCTGTACACTCATAAATACAGTGACTTTCAACACCATACCAATAACATCTAATCAAAGTGGGAGCTCCTCCCCCACTTGACTTCTTGTCACAACCTACTTTCTGTTTCCCCTTGTCACCATAAGGCTTCCCTCAGAATTTACCTTTTCCCTTCTTATCACTTAAGGACTTGTAGTGAGCAGCACTCTCCCTACTATCCACATCATAAATCCTACTCTTGTTAACCAACTCAGCAAAACGCGTAATTTTTTGGTAACCAATAGCCATCTTAATATCATGCCTCAAACTATTCAAAAACTTCAAACACTTAGACCTCCATGTGCTTGTGATGATGAAAACTTGGATACAATTTGGTTTCACTTGTGAAGATGCAACATTTGATAACTTAAAGTCAAGAAAGTATAACAAGGGGCCTAAGATGCAAGCACACAACTTAGGGTTTGATGAACACTGCAAATATCCTCTGATGATGGCATTTAATTTGAATATATATCAATCCTCGTCTCCAAGTAAATTCAAGAAAGTGCTTATATGATTTATTTACTTAAGAAGTCTTAAAGCTTCAAAGTGTAAAGAGAGGGAGTGTGAAAGCTCGCTCACTCGTGTCTGAGTGAATTTTGCTTTATAAAAACAGAAGGGCATTCTTGTAAAATTATTTGGCAAAATAACACACACAAACACATACATACTAAAAAATGTTTTTAAGCATCCATTTCTCAAATAAAACATCCCAAAAAAATTTTAAAATCGTGCTAGATGGATCAAGAACTTTCAAAATAATTTAGAATAAGTTTTTGAACTGTCCAATCGATTGGGTCAATGAAAACATTATCCATTAACGATTCTGACAATATGTTAATGAAGGTCAACTTATGTGTATCCATTATTTCCATTTTGAGCCTTTCTAAACGGTTATTAAAGGCTCCCAATCAATTTTGTTTAGGAGACAAACGATTAGAACTTTTATTTTGGCCCACAGATCTTTTCTTTCTTGTACCAATCTCTAGCCTATAAATAGAGGCATCTCATTTCACATTTTTAAATCTAGAAAGGTGAGCCTTCTATCTCATTCCTCACACTGTCTCTAAAATATTTTCTTCTTTCTCTCACTTCAATTTAGTCGTATTGCTCCGAGAAAGTTACTGTATTTAAGTGAGGTCGTTTGTATTATAGAAAAGGGTGTTATTGTAAATTCACTAAGGAGTCTTTTTCTCTTGGTTGAATAATTTATCCTTCATGAAGTGCTTGTTTAGTTTCAATCCTAAACCTGGTAAAAAATATTTTTTTAGGGATTTAGCTTCTTAAGTCGTTGTTTCGATTCGTAAACTCGGCTAGTGTAAAAGCTTACTTCGGTTCGAGATCAACCCTGTTTAAAATCTCATCTTGGTTTGAGATCATCCCGGTTTAAAATCTCATATTTTGAGATCAACCCAGTTTAAAATCCCACTACGGTTCATGGTCAGCCTGTTCGAAACCTCAATCCAGTTTGATAGCAGCCCAATATACAATATCAAATTGTTTCTTGGTCAGCTTGTTCAAAACCCTAATTCGGTTTGGAGAATAGCCTGTTCAAAACTCCGGTTTGGTTTGAGATAAGTCAGTACAAAAGCTAAGTTTAGTTTGGAGAGTACCCACTTCAAATTTGTATTTAGAAGAAAGACTAACCGATTCACTCCACTGTCTAGAAAGAAGACTAACCGCTTCAGTCCATTGTTCTTTATTTGGTAGAAAGTAAACCTGATACTTTATTCTTCCTTGTATGAAAAAAATTATTTTCATACCATTAGGTCAATAATTCTACCCTTTGGTTCAAACTCGCATTTCCAGCCACATTTCAACACGGGTGGCCGTGTTGATTAACACGGTCCGTGTGAGACCTTAACTTCATAATTTGGCTTTGTGTTCTTCATCAAAGTTGTAGCCCTTTTCGTTAGTGAAATTTTGCCACCGGAACCGCGTCAATCGGAGTTACGAAGCTCTAGTTATGATCAAAATACTACACACCTGTCACGATGAGAAACATGCTGAAAATTTCCAGATCTCACACTTGCTAACACGAGTCGTGTCAGCCCCGTGACTTTCATCTCTTTTGCATTTTCTTGGCCACGCTTCATCCTAACACGGCCAGTTTCAGGTGACATAGGTGGTCGTGTCAGACCTCATGTAGCTTGACTTTTCACTTCCTTCGAAACTCCCTTTTTTGTACTTTTTGGCATTGATTTGTCTCGATTTATTCCTTTAAGCCTGCAAACAGTAAAATACACAACCAAAGCATAAAATGTAGAATAAAGAAATAAAACACTCAATAACATAACTTAAACATACTTAAAAACAACGATAAATATATGTGTGAAAACCACTGATCAAACTCCCCCAAACTTAAACCGTTGCTTGACCTCAAGCGACAATTACAAAAGTTAATGACCCTCAAAGCACACGGTGTTCATACGTGAGATATCCATCTGTATTGATCAAGAAACAGTTGGTTCGGCATTCACATGACGCGACGAGTTTTGTTACCACATTAAACCTCGAGCTCCCGTTTCGGATACCTCTCCAACTATGCTTTGCACTTAAGTCTCTTTCCAATTTTCCTCCTCTTTCATTCGGACAATCATATTAAGGCACTGCATCTCTTATAATACTCATCACCTGCATGAGACGAATCAAGGCTTCTTATTTTCTTTTCGTGGCACCAAACTAGCAGCATTGGCTACTTCTTATTACCGATGAAATTTTCAAACTTTGCAGTTATATATTGTCCTTTTGGACGACGTTTGGGGATCAATCTCCTTTGGGCTGAATAACCGGATGAGGGTTACCCAACTTAGCGAGCCGATTGCCTTTTACCGCCTTTTCATCATTTGGTGCCAACTTTATATCTCTTTTTTTTTCTCAACCAGTCACCATGCAAGTGAATCTGAATTATGCCCGACTGTATCAATAAACTACTCGAGAAGTACTTCTCAGGAGACAAGTACTATGGTGCAAATCTACACGTTAGACTCGTATTTCTTTTAGGGAACCAAGGGTGTTTAAACAAACCTCTTCTTGTCACATTATTCCGCACTTCCTGTCCTCAAACAAACCTCGTTTCATCTCTATATACTATTCCTGATCACTCTTTAGGATCAAAACTTCTTCAACAAAAATTAAAATTTCGGTCAAAATTTGGGCAGAATTCACTTTATGGTTTCACATCATACCAATAACATAAAAATAACATAAAAATAAAATGCAAAGAGAAGAGCCTCCCCCAAACTTGAACTAAACATTGGCCTCAATGTTTCAGAACGAGCCTGAGAGAGGTGACTCACAGAGGGTAATGCACTCTAATAATCACTTCCAAGCTTTCACCAGAGACGTCCTCTTTTATTTCCTGAAAATAACAAAAACAAACAGAAAAATTAATTATTAAAACCGTGGGTTGCCTCCCACGAAGCGCTTCGTTTAACGTCGCATGGCTCGACGATCCATTCCCCTTGTTAGGGTGGCATATATGACACAAAGAACACATCATCTTTTTTGTTTCTTTTGTTTGGTAGCAATCCCATGAACTTAAAGTACCGATGATGTTGCTCCCAAATCCTTTTCAGCTTGATTTTATTGAATAAGGCATAAATGTCTTCCAATACTTTGTCAATTTCTTGTCTTTCATCTGCCTTGTTGTAAAAATAGTTTTTGGGGATACTCTTTTGTTGAAAATTTTCTTGTTGGATGTCCACATCTTAACAAATTGTTAAATTTGTGGTTTTATTCAAAACTTGATCATCTTCAAGTTTCCTTATTTCTTCTTCCCCATATTTCTTTTTTACCTCAAATTCTTCTATTCTTACTGCATCCTCTTCATCTGATGTTAAGCATTTTTCTTCTGGTTCCACATACTCTTCTTCCAACTGTAACTTTCTCCAAATAAACCTATCTGGATAAAAGTTAGCTTCCTTACATTCATTCATAAGGATTCTTACCTCCCTCTTATATGCTTTGAAAATTTTAGTCGCCTCTTCCAAGGTGACTCCTGAATCAGGCGACTAACATGCAGGAGATACAGGTGGCAACATATCAAAACAATACATAGCTACAAAACTCAGACAATTTGTTAGTAGCAAAGTATAGAAGAATTCATGAAGCAAAAATAATCAACATTTTTTTTTTCTTTTCTTTTTTATAATAAAATCAAATTCAAATAAACAAAAACTTAAAACAAAATTTTAGCTGACGAGCAACAAAATTTCAATTGAACTAAAATTAAAACTCTATATTTTGGCAGTC
Organism: Vicia villosa; assembly: GCF_029867415.1. Taxonomy (NCBI): domain Eukaryota; kingdom Viridiplantae; phylum Streptophyta; class Magnoliopsida; order Fabales; family Fabaceae; genus Vicia; species Vicia villosa. The sequence continues at coordinate 349,332 of NW_026705346.1, forward strand.
CCCGGCAACGGCGCCAAAAGCTTGATCGGTAAAATAGCAAGTGTACTATTTTTCCTCTTGTAATAATAGGGAAAATTCGCCGAATGTCGATCTCAGGGACTGCGCAGTAATATTGAGTTCAAATTATAGATCAATTAAACAAAAACTAATATTGGGGTTTTGTTTGCAAATTGTCACTAAACAATAATTAAAATAAGCAGAAAAGTAAATTGGCTTTTTGACAAATATGAGTATTATGCTATGGGTATAGTGTGTGATTGTTCCTGTAATAACCTTGGATTTAGATCTCTTCAACAAGTTCATAACCTTTAATTACCGCCCTTTAGATTATTTTCCCCTAAGTCCTTAGTGGGAAAACCTTTGAACATTCATCCTAACTCCTAAGTCCTTAGAGAATTATGATGAAATCAAGCCTTTATGTTATCAAGAGTTAACCGATAACTATAGGGTATCCCTAGTCCTAGGTGATATCTACTATAGTCTAATCGTACAAAAACCTTAACAACCGCTGTCCAGCTGGTTGTTAACCGTAAATCAATCTTGTTGGTCCGACAAAGAAAGCATAAAAACCTTGTACGATTAAATTAAATAAGAAAACAAATCTATTGATGAACTCAGGAATTCAAAATCATTACAGAGTTAAATCAGGGACACCCCCTAGCATTAGGGTTTAGTTACTCATATTGTTCAAAGAAAACAAATTATAAAATAGATACATTACAAGAATTGAGATGAAAGTTGATCTTCAATCGCTTCCGTTCATGAAGACCTTCTTCTCTCCCAAACCCTTGTTTTCTCCAATCTTCAATCGTGTCTTCTCCTAGCCAAAAAGTCCCCTCTCTCTTGCCCTAAAGTTGTTTTTATAATCAATCTTCCATTCCGGTTGAAACCAAATGCCAAGAATACCCTTAATGATCCCATTTGAGTAAGGAAGCTTATAAACACATATTCAGCCCGCGCTCATAAACACGGGCCGTGTTCCTGCACACGGGCACCCATGTTGATCCTCTGACTTTGGTTCAAACTCGCATTTCCAGCCACATTTCAACACGGGTGGCCGTGTTGATTAACACGGTCCGTGTGAGACCTTAACTTCATAATTTGGCTTTGTGTTCTTCATCAAAGTTGTAGCCCTTTTCGTTAGTGAAATTTTGCCACCGGAACCGCGTCAATCGGAGTTACGAAGCTCTAGTTATGATCAAAATACTACACACCTGTCACGATGAGAAACATGCTGAAAATTTCCAGATCTCACACTTGCTAACACGAGTCGTGTCAGCCCCGTGACTTTCATCTCTTTTGCATTTTCTTGGCCACGCTTCATCCTAACACGGCCAGTTTCAGGTGACACAGGTGGTCGTGTCAGACCTCATGTAGCTTGACTTTTCACTTCCTTCGAAACTCCCCTTTTTGTACTTTTTGGCATTGATTTGTCTCGATTTATTCCTTTAAGCCTGCAAACAGTAAAATACACAACCAAAGCATAAAATGTAGAATAAAGAAATAAAACACTCAATAACATAACTTAAACATACTTAAAAACAACGATAAATATATGTGTGAAAACCACTGATCACTTAGCGAGAATGATATTCCATAAACTATAAATAAAGGTCTAGGCTGATCACTTTAAAATAACTTGGTGTAACTTTGTGTAAATTAATCGAATTGGGTTGTTATCTTGGTAGGATGTGAGATAAGTCCATTTTGGGTTGAAAACACAACGGGAGAGGAAACAAGACGTTGACTGTTGGAGAAAGATCTATTTGAGGAATCGAAAAACAAGTGTTCCTCAACATCTTTTTTCTAGGGCTTAATTGTAAAGCTACGATGAGTAAGCATAACTAATTTTATATTTTGTTGTGGTTTGTACTGATAAAAAAATACATATGTGCATGTTACCCCTGTAAGGGATGGGGCACATAGAGGTCTTTGTAGGTGTATAACAAATAATGGTGGTTAGGGTTTTCCCACGGCGGCAAGAAGCCCTGTATTGCGGTGTTTGTGGTAGTTTAGAGGATCTGTTCACGTGAGGTGGAAGGATATCTACATGTGTTAGTTGCTTAGGTGTAAATGTATCAGTTAAGATCTGTGTTTCTTCCACTGAGGGGACAAGCATTTTTAGAGGCCTTTTGGGTGTTTAGGAAACTCTTAGGGCCAATAATCGTTCCCTTATAACTAGGGGAGATTGTTGACCACCTTCAAGGAATTATGGTGGAATTTCTCTTCCCTGACTAATGGGAGACAACGATATTGTACACGTTAGCAGTCCCACGGGTGAGCCTCCCTGTTCTATATGGATGTCGTCCGAGCGACATCAGTTTTAGGGTGGGACGCCAAAGCCGCCCTTGTTTAAGACTCTCTAAAATATAACATTACATGGTTAGATGTAGTCTTCCTAGTATTCATGTTTCAATATCGATCACGACATTCTATGTGATTCTTCTTAAGCTTTAATATTGATTAATTTTTTGTTCTTAATGTTTGTTTTATATTAGCTACCTAAAACATATTTTCATAGTATTACTTCATATGCGGAAGGTACAGGACACTACTAGATCTAAGCTTTTCATCTATTGAATATGCTAAAGTCTATACATATATTTAGGTTTTGTATCCGTATGAATAATTGAAACTTAATTTTTTTTCGTATTACTTTATACGCTGAGAGATTGTCTATTAGGTAATACAACTGATTTCATGTTGTTTATTCGGACATGAATTACGATGAAAGCTATGAGTTGTAATATTAATAGCCGATTAGAATGACATATTACTGATCAAGAATTTTACATGAGAATAAGTCGATGAAATTTAACTCCAGCAAGTTTTCTTAAATATTGGATCCCAAAGTTCATTTTACTTTATGTTATTTTACTTTTTATGTTCACAAAAAAAATCAAACATATGATAAATAAAATTATATAAAATATTGAACGGTCTTTAAAACACAACTAGTCTCAATTTAGACAATAATAATAGTCTTACTTTTGTACTTACGAACAGTTAGGCACCTACTTAGGAGAATTCTCATCAATTTTAGGTATCACGATATCTTTTCAATATTAACTTATTGTATCATTCTAGCTATGAAACATGCTTCTATAAGAGAGGGTGGAATCAACTTTTCTTTGATAGTGATTCAGTAATATTAGCATTGTTCCTTGGTAGCTTCTATCAAAATGAAAAAAATTATTTTCATACCATAAGGCAAATTTACCCTAAAGACAATAATTCTACTGATCATATATCAAATACATATTTTTACATTCATGATGAAATTTGGTACGAAAATGATTTCATTAGGATAAACTTGATTTACTTTTGTTTTTGTTAATTATTGTTCTTGCCCCCCTATCCCACCAATTTTTTACTTTGCATTTTTATTTCATTTATGCTGTATTATTTATCTAACAAATATTATGATATAATATTTAATTTTTCAATGAGTATAAAAAAACTTACACACAAAATGTATACTTGTCAACGAAAAATTTCTTAATTGTTCGTCATAAAAACTGTTAACAAAAGTAATATATTTGATTAACTATATAAAAACAACTTCTATTAAATAATATATCTAAGATTTTGCACAAAAGTAGATATTTGAATTGACTTCAGAGAACAATTCTCACAAGGTGAGTTGGTTAGCATATCTGAGTTTATATTAGAAGTCTTTGGCTTAACAGAAAATTCCTTAGAAAGAATTTGAGATTTAAATGCCTTTTCAAGTTCTAATGATAAATCATCTGTGGTTAAGTCACAAGTTATAATGAGTCCTCCTCCTCCTCCTCAAAGACATCATCATCATCATCATCATCATCATCATCATCATCATCATCATCATCATCATCATCATCATCATCATCATCATCATCATCATCATCATAGATGAGATTCCTATTAGTGATAGTTCTGGTGAGAGTTCTTCCAGAAAAAACCTGTGGATGTTGTTGTGGAGTCCTATTGAGTTTCCAACAATTGCAGCCTCTATCAGTGTAGGCAAGTCCACAATTGTAACAAAATTGACAGAGACACCTACAATAAAACTTAAAATTTTAAAATTTCTTTCTAGATGAAATTAGCATGAACATATACCTAAAATACGGAGGTTTGTTTTGTATTTGAACATCTCTTAAATTGATGATTGTAAGACGAAATCACAAAGCAGGAGATCAGATCAAATAAGAAAGAAACCTGCATGTCATGGCATCGCAGCCGCCGCAGTCTTTGTCCACATAAATTTTGCAATTAGGGCATCGCCTCCAGTGCATTTTCTGTGCAAGGCGCATCAACATAATATCTTCTTTCTCCCTCTCGCCCACGTTCAGCTTCTGGAACTCACTACATTCAATTCCATCGTGCCAAGGAACCTTACATTGCGCACAGAACATCCTATTACAATTAGGGCATTCTGAATTTCTAACAGCCTCCGTTTTATCATCGATCAAAAGAGCAGAACAGTCTGCAAAGGGACAGTAGAATTTTTGGGAAGCAGCCTCTTTACTCCACTTTTCAAAAACCTCGGCTGGAAGAATCGTCCGGCAAAACTGCGCTTCTAAAGAAGCCTTACATTGGGGAACTGGACATGAGATGTCAACAATGTTATTTTCAAGTTTGGAAGCGATGTAATTTGCGACGCAATCAGAGCAAAACGCGTGAGAGCAGCCGCTGATGTAGAAAGCTTCCTTCATTGTTTTAGTTTTCGAGCAGATTTCGCAGACGAATGGAGTGTTACATGAACTTGAGGATTGCCCTTTCCCGAAATTTCTCTTACGTTTCCTTAAAGGAGTGTGCTTAGGAATGAAATCGAGCATCTTAATGTAGTCTTCTTCGTCAGAAAGGTCGATGACGGCAGAGATGGTTGCAGAGATGGTTTGCTTGCCGTATGAGCGGAAAGAGTCGAGGTCGATTACCTCTGGTGGGGAGAGTTTCGGAAGCAGTAGTCTATGAGAATTCAAAAGTTTGGGGAAATTATTCATATTTTATATTTGAATCTAACCTTCCATACATGTACAAATCACGGATTAATGAATAAAATCTTATTATTTTTCACCAAATCATAAATTGTTGATTGTGTTAAAAATAAGTTATTTGATATGATTTATTTATATTGAAATCAAATCAATTTGTCAATCAATTATTAATTATAATTATTTTTAGAGAAACAAATATTTTGAAGGATGTTTTATATATTGAAAAAATAGTAATTTTTAATCTATTAGAATATCTAATTATTGATTGTATTTCTGACAAAAAAATATTATTTTGTATGCTTTATATATTAAAAATCAAAATGTTAATCAACAAAATTGTTAATGGTCTTTTAGAGAAATAATAGACCTTGAATATGCTTTATAAATTGAAAAAAAAATCAAGTTTTTAAGCCAATAGTATACTAAATTCTTAATTGTGATTTAAAAAATATATTAATTGAAAAAAAAAATCAAGTTTTTAAGCCAGTAGTATACTAAATTCTTAATTGTGATTTAAAAAATATATTATTAGAAAAAAAATCAAGTTTTTAAGCCAATAGTATACTAAATTCTTAATTGTGATTTAAAAAATATATTATTTTCTGTGATTTATATATATATATATATATATATATATATATATTGAAAAACAATCAATTTTTAAATAAGTTAGTATTGTTATTTTTTTTTTGGTTAGAGAAAAAAGTAAATCTTTTCAATCTGATTTACATATTGAAAAAAAATCAAAATTTTAAGCTATCTGTATATATTTGTATATTTAATTGTTGATTATATTTAAAAAGATATACTATTTTTTATGATTTACATCAAAGTTCAACGGGCATCTTGATCGTTTTCATCCTCGTCCAAAGTTTGAGGTTTGATAATTTAAAGGTGGGGGATTTAACACCCATTTTCTAACCCCAAATATATAATATAAACATTCACGGAGTAATAAGCATATAACAAAAAGGTAAAACATGTCGTTTCCAAAACATTTGAAAAGAAAAACAAAACATTCAAGCATTACACATGATCATGTTTATAACACATTTGAAATCTTCATGTTTTAATAATATGCAAACGGAACGGAATAATAATTACAATCAAACAATTTTAATGAATATATCTCATACTATATTCATCTACCAATTCAAAATAACATAATCAAACTATGTTATGTGAAATCCAATAACTAGGCAACATAGTATTCAACAAGCATATCCAAATTAATATGTCAAAAATACGAAAAAGATAATGATATCCAAACATTAAAAACATGAGTTCAAATAAACCTCCAAGTGTTACATGACCAGAGCATTTGACTCACTACCTAATCAAGACGATAAACCAAAAGCTCCTCGACTAAATTCTCGGACAAGCTCATTACTCGTCGGAACTTGCACGATGTCACAATGAACATCATTCAATCAGAAGGATGAGAATTCACATCATAATGAATACATACAATATGTACAATGAATATAGCGTACAATAACATTATCATATCCTCACACTTCATAATTTGAATAAGTTCCACAATTATTACACAAAACACAATTTTCAATTATCACAAAACAATTCACATCGATTCAAATAATCACATAACACATAATGCGACTCGAATGAAATTAATGTGATTCAATGCATGTGGTACCATGTGAGTATAAAGCTCACCGCTCCCGATTATAAATCAGAGCCACGCTTCCTATCCGAACAAGACTAAAACCCTCAAAATATAAACCTTTAGTTCACCGCTTCCGAACCACCAAGGAAGAAAGCCACACCTATGTTTCCACACAATAATCAAAGCTACATGTGAACCCGAAGTTTCACCGCTTATGTTTCAAAGCCACCATGTGAATCCGGAGTTTCACCGCTTATATTTCAAAGCCACCATGTATGCATGTGCAAAAAGACTCACAATATATGCAATTTAGATTATCACACAACCTTAATTATCCAAGGATATCACAATAATTAGCACAATTAGAATTATCCACCAAAACGTTGCACAACATGCATACATCATCGTTAAAGCATTCATATAGCATATATCAATCACAATGACATAATGCATACAAGACAATCAATGTCATTCTCAACAATCACCAAAAATAGCATATACATTTTGATAAATTTAAGCATCATGTGTACATACAATTACCAAAACATATGCAATTAAGATTTATCCATATAATCTTAACATTCGAGCATATTGTAACACCCCAAATTCTACCCAAAAATATCATGCGAGAAATCAGAGTATTTTAAAAACTATCAACAAGCATTTGGGATATCACATTTACTTCCTATAAACAACTCATAAACAGATACATAGCACTTTAATCTCAGAGAAGCACAAAACAACTTATAACAGCTCTTAGACAAACCAACTTCATTTTAATATGCAGCGGAATCATAACATTCGAATTTATAAACAAATCATCTTATTTAATCGGAAACAACTTCAAACATCATAGTACTTCTCATTATCCAATTTGGAACTCAACAACTAAAACATGAACAACATAGAAACAACAATATAGACAACCCCCGAGTGCTACGTATCTGAGCGACACACCAACCAGACACGATGAATCTACAAACTTCCACAGTTATACTTAAGTACCTGCCCATTTCCCATGGTAGGGGAAACATCAGCAGAAGGGGTGAGATATCAAACATTATAAAGGAAAGTATGATAATACATATAGCAAAGATAAAATCATACACAATTCACCACTTCTCAATATAAGCAATTTGCATCACAACAATAATGTTAACTATCAACTATAACAATGTATTCAAGTTTACAAGTATGTCATTCAAGCACATAATAACATATACTTCATAATCACAACGTAAATTAATACAACTATCAACAATGGCAAAACATGGTTCATATATTCCACATATATACATATATCATTAATACATATATATATATATATATATATATATATATATATATATATATATATATATATATATATATATATATATATATATATATATATATATATATATATATATATATATATATATATATATATATATATATATATATATATATATTTGCATTCGCATCATATACGTTTCATTTACATATATCACCAAAATCATGTATCAAACATCACCAAATTTAATTATCACATCTCATGCACACATAACAATCACCTAATCACATAATTACATATATTCAAACATCACATAACTCCAATGTAACTCAATGCAAGACATGTGACTCTATGCATGTGGTACCCAATATGGACCCAAAGTTCCACCGCTTCCGATTCATATAGAATCTAGCCACGCTTCAGATCCGGACAAGACCAAAGCCACCAAATGTAAACATATAGTTTACCGCTTTCCGATTCACTCTAGAATCCAAGCCACGCTTGTGTTTCAAAGCAATTCCACCTATGTTTCAAGGCACACTATGATATGAATGTATGTACAATCTCACAAATATATGCAATTAAGATCATCTCTACCATCTTAACTTTCCACATATCACAATAATTCAACTCTATGAATTATCCACCAATTGTACACAACATTCACAACACACACACATCATTCACATATGAGAGGCCAATTAATCAATTACGATTCACACAATCCAATTAACACTAGTAATCATACTATCTCATGTTAATTCTCATTTTTGTCAATTATACATGAACACACATTTTCAACATCAAGCAATTAGTCATTAGAATTAATGCTAACCAACTAACCATAAAGAATCAATATCAAAACAACATCATTGGCATGACAATATATATTTCTCAACATACATATTCAAGCCAAAACACAATTACAAACAATTTCTCAAAATACCGTAATTTACCGATAAACCGAATAATTGGTCCAAGTCCAAGTATATTCCAATCACATAGACTTATTGGAATCAATTCAACTAATAATTTAACTATCCAATTAATAATTAAACTATATTAATTTCAATTCAACTATTATATTTCTATTCCATTATTTTCCAATTCTATAACAAAACCCATTATTTCACTATCAATGGTTTACTCACAACAAACATAACAATCTAATACACATAGATTATCAATTGCACACAACTTATCACATTTATATCATTACATTCCAACAAATCATCAAATACCCAAAATTGCAACATAGAAGAACATGGATATCAAAGTATAGAATTAAACCCACTATAACATACTATCATACAACCCTTTAGCATGAAAGAACCCCACCCTTACCTTGGCAAATATGAACTCTTTCACCATAGCTCTAAGCTTTTCTCCAAAATAAATCCTTCAAACATAATTTGGAGACACACCTAAAAACCAGTTCGGAAATCAGCTTATCAGACGAACTTAAAATCCTCAAAATCAAAATCGCTCCGGTCAGAACTTACCTCTATGAGTCAGGAACGTTGTGTCAAAACCACGCGACGATCCAACGGTTGGATTGAGAGATACATCCGTTTTGCTAAGGTGACTCAATGCTGAAACTTGCTGCGAAAATGAGGTTTCTTCTAGCTTTTCTCTTCCACCATTGTTCTCTTCCCTTTTGCCTCTTTTCTCTTCTTCCTATTTTTTCCCCCAAATGAAAATAGTAACCTCTAAAACCCTAACCTTCTCTTACTATCTCACTTATGTCAATTGGGCTTAACCCACCAATCCATCCATTATGTTTCTATCACTTAGGCCCATTTAGTTATATTTCTCTAATAACTCAATTGAATCAAATACAAACACTCACATAATTAAATACTTAAATAATTATTATATCACATAATAACTAAATAAATAAGTAATTATTAAAAACACCAAATAATATAATTACTAATATAATTAATAAAAATATTAATAAAAATCGGGATGTTACAACTCTCCCCCACTTAGAATATTTTCGTCCTCGAAAATACAATCGACACAACCATTTCATCACCAAAACTACACTTACTCTCTCCAGACTCACACGAACACAAAGGCATTCCACACCTTCGACCATACAAAGCTTCAAAATACAAGCTCTCAAAAGATCCTTAAGCTACTGAATCGTCTTCTCCGTTTGACCATCAGCTTGCGGATGATAAACAGAACTCAAACACAACTTAATAATCAAAGTACTCTATAAAAATTTCCAAAATCTAGAAGCAAACTTCGGATCTCTATCAGAAACAACACTCGACGGAATACCATGCCAACTCACATTCTTTTCAAAATACAACTTTGCAAGTCTCTCCATCGGATAATTCCTGCTTATCGGAATAGAGTGAGCAAAATTCGTCAATTCATCTACAATGACCCAAATTTCCTCACAATTAATCGATGTCCTCGAAAAACCCAAAACAAAATTCATAGAAATGCTATCCCACTTCCACTTAAGAATGGACAACGATTGCATCAAACCAGACGGTTTCTGATGTTCAATCTTTGACTTCTGACAAGTCAAACACGAATGCACAAATTCCGCAATATCCTTCTTCATATCGCGCCACCAAAATAACTTTCTCAAGTCTTGATACATCTTAGTAGCACCAGGATAATTACTCAACCACTTTGATGCCCTTCATCCCAAAAATTCTCTTTTTCAAATCCGAAATATCAGGAATACAAATTCATTTACTTAACCACATAATAATTAGATCATATAGTGATAATCAATTCATTTTCATCACAAAGAGCATTTTGTTAGCTTCCTAACACTTCGAACGACACACAAAACAGACTTACAGATCAAAAGTTATGACATTTGGAAGTTTTAGAAAATTCAGCCCAACTCAGTGGGAACTGGTTTCCCAATTTGGGAACCCGTGTTCCCTATCTAAAAATCCCTTTTTTTACGTTCCAGAGAGTTTGGGAACCCAGGTTTCCCTGAACCAGAACCCAAAAATCCCTATTTTCACTTTTTGCGATCTCCCTCATCAAAAACCCAAAACCCCAACTTTCACAACCAACTAAGAGCATTTATTTGGTGAAATTATACACTTGTGATAACAATCAAATCAACACAACTCTCATCCTCCATTTCACATAACAACATCATACTTTTCATCATTTCGGGCAAAATCTCATGAAATCAAATAATGGAAACTCAAAACCTACAATCATGCAATTAAGAGTTTCTAATCATAGTTCTATCATAGTGTATCAACATAGCAACATAGAACATGATTCTTTCACACAAATTTCATGGATTCAGACATAAACCCTAACATAGAAAGTTATGAAATAGAGAGATATGAATACATATCATACTACTACACATTGCATAAATATATATTCAAGATAATGAGATTTCTCCCGCTTACCTAGAATCAAAGTGTAACACCCTTCTAAACCCCGCGGAAATTAATAAAATAACTCAGAGTAAAACATGAAAACAAGGGTGCCACAATTCAATTTAAAACAAATCTCATAAATCAATTGTCATGCTTCACTTAGGGGAAAATCATCCATTTAACAAAATCATGTTTCTATACAGCGGAACATTAATCAACAGATAAGCATAACATCATCTATGCAATATCTCACAAAATTACTCTAATAACAACAAAATAGAGTATCATCATAAACTCTAAACTAGCGTTCCCCCAGTGTTACAATATCAGAGCATGACACCGACGCTATACCAAATAAACTGACTCATGAGCTAATCCTCACCGAGCCAAAAGCCGCTACTCGCCAATCTGAAATCATCAAAGTAAGGGTGAGTCTCATTCACAATTAACAAATGTTATCGAATCATAAACAATAACACGTCATAGTTTACCAAGAGACAACACCACAATTCATCCAAACAAATCATAACCATTATACAATCATCCCATATTATAACATTGGACAATCTTCCATTCATGTTATAATAACACAAGTAGCCTAATGCAAATGCAACTATATGCATGTGGTACCAAAATTTGGGATAACCCAACTCACCGATCCACCATCGTCAAGGATACGGCAACACCCACTCACTAATTCCACACAATGGGAATTAGCTACCACTGATCCACCATCGTCAAGGATCAGCCACATAATGATTATGAATGCATGTATCAACCATAACATGCTTATCACCCACATAAATCAACCAAATGTCATAATCATCAACCACCAAAATAATCAATAGCCATACACAGTTGTGCTATTTCTCAACCATAATAAAATACATATTTTACATCAACAATATATGTATAACAAACACCAATTACACCCACAACATCATAACAGGTAAATTATTCATTATACAGTGCAACAACGATAACACCCCTCACAATCGTGTACCAAGTACAACAAAGCAACTCATCAACGACAGAGTATTTACCTCATCATTCCTCAAAACACATGATAACCATATTTACCATGAACAACACCCATTTGCACAATTAACAGAAGCAACCACATTATCACAACATACATCATTGCACATATTCAATTATGCACACACAACCATTGCACGTCATCAGCTATGCAAAACCAGAATAAACCACATTTGAAGAAAATGATACTTTTTAAAATAAAATTAAGTTGTTATTGTTTTACTCAGTTCATGTGGTAGAGCATTCAATTTAAGGAACAACGTCCAAAACGGCGTCTAAAACGGACTTACGGTTTGAAAGTTACACATCATTACATTTTTCAAAGAAAACAATTATCACTACAGCACGCGGCGCCATCCACAGTCCGCGGCGCGTAACGAATAGAAAACACGCCTTCGCGGCGCAAACACAGGTTCGCGGCGCGGAACGAGAGAAAGTTACGCCTTCGCGGCGCGCACCCACCTTCGCGGCGCGAACTGGCAAAAACCAGAGATCTCACATCGATTGACAGCATTACGGGATTCATCCCAAAATCCCCAAAACCCAAATCAAGTTATATCATGAACCTCAAATACCACCGTATCAGCCACATACATGTTATAACACAAATATAACACACAAAGAGGATCATTCAATCATCATAACAGCCATATAATCATACAATTCATCACGTCAAACAATTCCCATCAAGATCATCCCAAAACCCCAACCTAACATATAACAAATTGACACAAACAATGCATCTAAATCAGTCCCATCATCTATAATACGATAAAAGATATTAACCGGAAGAGTCCCCCCTTACCTTAGCCAAAAATCTGGACTTTTCCCCTTCTTCTTCATCAAACCCGTAAGCCCTTTTTCCCTCAAATTCAGCAAGAATCTCCCATCTTCAAACTCGCTTATATCCCTCATCGAGAACCTCCCTGACACGAATTAATATATCAAATCGAAGGAAATTTCGTGTAGAATCCGAATCTTCAAGAATTACCTGATTTGGAGTTACGAGCCGAGAGTTATGACCCATTTTGTGAAGGCTGCACCATGAATACGAAAATGGCTTTTGTATATGAGTTCTCTCCTTCTTCCTCTTAGGTTTTCCTCTTTTCTTTTCCAATTTTCTTCTTTTTCTTATTTTATCAAAACATAACATAATTTAGTAATGGGCTTCTTCACACTAACACCCCCACATTACTAACTCCACCAATGGCCCAACACTACATTTTATTATTTCTTCCCACATAATTCCAATAAAATGCTAATTCAAATTAATTAATTTAAAACTTAATTAAATTAATTAAATAATAAATTTTGGGATGTTACAACTCTCCCCCACTAAAAGAGTTTTCGTCCTCGAAAACATACCTCAAGTAACCAGCTCGTATAAGAGTCCTCCACCTGACTCTCCAGCTCCCTATCAACATTACTATCGATCAATCCTCAAAATCCATCTGACATAACCAACAGAAAACATGTTTCATACATTCAAATCCCAGTTCTTGCGTCGCATTTGACTATCCAAAAGTATACCACTCGCTTTATCTCCAAAAAGGTTAACAACAACAGAACATTGAGGTACAATCTATACAATACGCTCAACAAACGAGTAATACAATTACACAATTTATAGTATGATCACACTTGATCAACAATACAGTAATGCATTCCATCTACCAAACATACCAACCTTAGACATACCCCTCCATCTGAGCGATAAAATGATACTTACACTTTTCACCAACCGCTTCCTTCAAGAAAACTCAATACTCATATTCCTATACCATTGAATTCCAATTATCTGACTCCTCTTAAATCACACCAGTAATTATCCAACACGTTACATTCCACTTTTTCCGCACTACTCTGACTACTCATCACAATCATCTATACCAAATAGATTTCTGAGTTTTACCCGATTCCGACTCTCTTTACTCATTCGTTTCAAGAATCATTCTTCATCATTCATGGTACTAATCTACCATTTAGCAATCCTTACTCGCATCCAACGAAAACCAATTCCCGATTCACTTCCTCTATGTAAACATCCTAACCATCAGAACAAGTACACACTCATCAGCCTCAGTATACCATCGCTTACAAAAAAAGCTCAACTAAGTCACGCTCTCTACTAAGAATCAAATCAACTCCGTCCTTCATAGAGTGTAATTCCTCATTATATCTGGAATCCACAATACCACCTTAACAACGAAACAAAATTATTATAGCATCATATAGTATCAACTCGTCGTTTTAATTTCGCCGAATATATACTCGTTAACTACGTACAACCGTAATAACATATTCATCATCTCGGTAATTATCCAAAAGAGTTATAATTCTTCGACACGACACCCTTACCTCCACTGGATTCTAAATCCAACATATAGATCAATACATATTCTCTATGTAGGCTTCCGACATATTAATTCCTTACTTCCCGCGAGTAGTACTCATAACATACTCCACATCACACTTTCGCTGCGCGACTCTGATTGCCCGTCTTAAGTCATCATCCACCATGTTGCACTCTTCCATATTCACTTCTTCATAAGTTCACACAACATAGTGAGTGATTATTCTCACGGCTTAGTATTCATCACATCTTAAACCATTAAGGTAACAAAACAAGCTTATCTCTTCTATATGATTCCATCTACTACCAACAAGAGATTTAGGGTGATCAAGTCCTAAATTTGTCAATATTAGTCGAAAATCATATTTAAGCATAAACCGTCGTTACTACATAATAGTGTCCCTTTCCGAGTTTGCACCCAAACTCATTAACATCGTCATAGTTCAATAATCCACTACGGTGTCCTTCTTCTAGAATATTCTTCCGAAGCTCAAAACATCAGTTACAAAAATCCAATCACTCAACCTCATTATAATATTCCCGTCGATTCTGAATTCACCGCCTTTACCTTGGTAATTCAAAGTCAACCTATCGATCAACTCAACATCATCTTTCTAATCTTCTCTAATCTCGTTAAGAATACCACTAGTCATCTTCTAGCATACTCAATCTAACACTATTAGGATCACCTTCACATACCAACTCAAGTCTCTAAATTGTCCAATTAAATCCAACTCATTCATCCTTAGCACCGACATTTTAAAGACTTCTTACGCAACACAATAGCACAACATTCATAACTTGTGGTTTTAATCCAAATTCTATTACATCCTTCACGTCCAAATATCATCCCACTCGGAATCTCAACAAAGTCTTCCTCACGTCAACAAATGTTAGAAATTCCCTACAATTCTTCTTTTATACTTATCGTTACTTTGCCATCACAAATACGATTCCCAGGGTTCTAAAGTTTACTTCACCTTTACTACTAATATACTCATTCACTAAAAATCCATCGGTATTCAAATCATCTTTGTTACCGAATATCTCATCGACTTATTCATCAACATTATGTCCTACTCAACTTCGTTTCAAATAATCGGTAGTAGACATTCTTATTCAACAAGTTTCACGCTTCCATAACTGACTTCAGAACCTCTCCTCATAGAATCAATCTATTGTACTTATAACTCTCCCATAATGTAGAACATAATCTCTCCTCTTCATAGGTTCAAATGGCACGTTAATCCGACACTCGGAACTCAAGATATGAATTTTCCAATCATTGCCCGAAAAATGCAACACCGACATCATGCAGCGACACTCTATACGATATATCCAAAACTTCTCAATTGGTAAATTCAATTCTTAAAATTACTCCTCAACAAACCTGCTAATTATTCCTTCGATCCATTCAACACTGACACTAACATCCCGTGCAGTACCAATAAACAAGTCTAGTTATAAGAACAAGAGTAACCGCAACTTCGCCTCCTTCCAACGTCATCCTGTCACAATTAATTATGTTACAGCTGCTGCAACCATTTTTATAACAAAGTTCATCTCGTTAGCTTTCCGACGCTTCAAACGGAACTCAAATCGGATGTCCAGAACTCCAGTTATGAATTTTCGAAGTTCCGCAACTATTCAGCAATTTTCCTGTGTTTTGCTTACGAAAATCTCACTCCAAAACTCATTCTCTTCAACTCTATCACATTCCAAACAGCCCCTTGTCGTATCTCTTCACTTCCAAACATTCTTATGACTTGAGCAACACTTCCCATCGCCGAAGCGCAATTTCTGGAACATTTCGACAGCAATCCTCTTTGCAAACTTGCAGCTGAATCTCTTCCGAGACGCAAAGCTACTCAACTGACATCTTCGCAGTACACCAGTAGAGCTGACTCATCGCAACTTTCCAATTTCCTTCTCTTACAATAACTGTCAATTACCTCTAATCATATTCCTTCAAGATGTTCCAACTCAATTCCCAGTGAAGTCTTAATTCCAAGTCACCTTCAATTCGGAAAACAACAAACTCCGACAATGCTCGCACTGTTGCCAACAACAGCCTACTGAATCAATCTTCCTACAACTGAAACATAACCGAGAAGCGAAGCTTCTCCCCCACTTGTTTCAATCCAACACCTGCAACAAACAACCAAGTACCGACAGTGATTCACTCACATGTCGCGTACCAAGGAATAATACACCGACAGTATACAACCGTCGTGCAACTCAACTGACTCGACAACTGGCCGGACGGACCGACCTGCTCTGATACCACTATTGTAACACCCTTCTAAACCCCGCGGAAATTAATAAAATAACTCAGAGTAAAACATGAAAACAAGGGTGCCACAATTCAATTTAAAACAAATCTCATAAATCAATTGTCATGCTTCACTTAGGGGAAAATCATCCATTTAACAAAATCATGTTTCTATACAGCGGAACATTAATCAACAGATAAGCATAACATCATCTATGCAATATCTCACAAAATTACTCTAATAACAACAAAATAGAGTATCATCATAAACTCTAAACTAGCGTTCCCCCAGTGTTACAATATCAGAGCATGACACCGACGCTATACCAAATAAACTGACTCATGAGCTAATCCTCACCGAGCCAAAAGCCGCTACTCGCCAATCTGAAATCATCAAAGTAAGGGTGAGTCTCATTCACAATTAACAAATGTTATCGAATCATAAACAATAACACGTCATAGTTTACCAAGAGACAACACCACAATTCATCCAAACAAATCATAACCATTATACAATCATCCCATATTATAACATTGGACAATCTTCCATTCATGTTATAATAACACAAGTAGCCTAATGCAAATGCAACTATATGCATGTGGTACCAAAATTTGGGATAACCCAACTCACCGATCCACCATCGTCAAGGATACGGCAACACCCACTCACTAATTCCACACAATGGGAATTAGCTACCACTGATCCACCATCGTCAAGGATCAGCCACATAATGATTATGAATGCATGTATCAACCATAACATGCTTATCACCCACATAAATCAACCAAATGTCATAATCATCAACCACCAAAATAATCAATAGCCATACACAGTTGTGCTATTTCTCAACCATAATAAAATACATATTTTACATCAACAATATATGTATAACAAACACCAATTACACCCACAACATCATAACAGGTAAATTATTCATTATACAGTGCAACAACGATAACACCCCTCACAATCGTGTACCAAGTACAACAAAGCAACTCATCAACGACAGAGTATTTACCTCATCATTCCTCAAAACACATGATAACCATATTTACCATGAACAACACCCATTTGCACAATTAACAGAAGCAACCACATTATCACAACATACATCATTGCACATATTCAATTATGCACACACAACCATTGCACGTCATCAGCTATGCAAAACCAGAATAAACCACATTTGAAGAAAATGATACTTTTTAAAATAAAATTAAGTTGTTATTGTTTTACTCAGTTCATGTGGTAGAGCATTCAATTTAAGGAACAACGTCCAAAACGGCGTCTAAAACGGACTTACGGTTTGAAAGTTACACATCATTACATTTTTCAAAGAAAACAATTATCACTACAGCACGCGGCGCCATCCACAGTCCGCGGCGCGTAACGAATAGAAAACACGCCTTCGCGGCGCAAACACAGGTTCGCGGCGCGGAACGAGAGAAAGTTACGCCTTCGCGGCGCGCACCCACCTTCGCGGCGCGAACTGGCAAAAACCAGAGATCTCACATCGATTGACAGCATTACGGGATTCATCCCAAAATCCCCAAAACCCAAATCAAGTTATATCATGAACCTCAAATACCACCGTATCAGCCACATACATGTTATAACACAAATATAACACACAAAGAGGATCATTCAATCATCATAACAGCCATATAATCATACAATTCATCACGTCAAACAATTCCCATCAAGATCATCCCAAAACCCCAACCTAACATATAACAAATTGACACAAACAATGCATCTAAATCAGTCCCATCATCTATAATACGATAAAAGATATTAACCGGAAGAGTCCCCCCTTACCTTAGCCAAAAATCTGGACTTTTCCCCTTCTTCTTCATCAAACCCGTAAGCCCTTTTTCCCTCAAATTCAGCAAGAATCTCCCATCTTCAAACTCGCTTATATCCCTCATCGAGAACCTCCCTGACACGAATTAATATATCAAATCGAAGGAAATTTCGTGTAGAATCCGAATCTTCAAGAATTACCTGATTTGGAGTTACGAGCCGAGAGTTATGACCCATTTTGTGAAGGCTGCACCATGAATACGAAAATGGCTTTTGTATATGAGTTCTCTCCTTCTTCCTCTTAGGTTTTCCTCTTTTCTTTTCCAATTTTCTTCTTTTTCTTATTTTATCAAAACATAACATAATTTAGTAATGGGCTTCTTCACACTAACACCCCCACATTACTAACTCCACCAATGGCCCAACACTACATTTTATTATTTCTTCCCACATAATTCCAATAAAATGCTAATTCAAATTAATTAATTTAAAACTTAATTAAATTAATTAAATAATAAATTTTGGGATGTTACACAAAGTCCCTCTTCTTCAAGAATCTCTCAAATCCTCTTCTTTCTCTTCTTTCTTCTCTTCTATTTCTCTCTAGCCTCTTTTCTTTCTTTTTTCCCAAATGAATGTTATGTCTCTAAAACCCTATTTTCCTTACTATCTTTCTTCTAGTCTCATGGGCTTAGTAACACTTTACCCCTTATTATTTCTATTTCCAATATTAGGCCCAATTAGCTATTCTCTCATTATTCTTCTAATAATATAATAACTCAATTAGCATAATAACACACGATTAAATAATTATCACACCAAATAATAATTAAATAATTATACTACTAATAAAATAGCTATCTAATAAATAAAATAGAAAAATCGGGATGTTAAAGGGGAGTCATTAGGTTATGATATGGTTAGTTCAACCTAGGGTTTTGCTTATCAGTCTCCTTTGCGTGCTTATTTTTTTGTGATGAATGTGTTCATTTGCTTAAATGATGTGTTATACTTGAACTTGGGTGTTTGGTTCTAGATCTACTCTATTTAGGTTCTGTTTGGTTAAAATAGTGGTTGACTGATGAGTTAGATGATAATTTATTGTGGATGGCTGATGACTAATAGCTTATAACTTATAGCTTGATGACTACTAACTCAATGCTTATAAATTAATGAAGTATTCGGTAAAATTAGCGGTTTAACTTGTGAAAAAATTAAAGTGACATAAAAGTTATTTAATACATAATTATTTTATTTTAAATTAAAATAAATTATAGAGGATAAAAGTGGATTTTAGTTCAATAATAGGGATACAAATGGAAGAAAAAATGATAAACTATAAGTTATCACGCTATTTGAAATAGCATTTGGAAATTAACTATAAGATACTAAAATAAGCTATAAATTCGTGATAAAAAGACTGTTACCAAATATGTCTTTTATTATCATATGAACTTATAAGCTAAAAGCTCAATAAGTGTCATGCCGAACAGAGCCTTACTAAACATTCTAGATTTCAAGTTTGATGCATATATGTTTGACCCATCATAAAAATATTCAACGGTCCATATTAAAAGTCTTAAACTCAACTTTTTCTTTTAAATTATCTATTAATAACAAGCACCTTTCGATGTCAAGTCACACCATGAAAACATGTTTTAGGTTGCAAAGGTAAAACAAGCATTACAATTAAAGAGTCACCAATATTGCAACATGAATGAAAGCTTTGAAGAACAAAAGGTTCTTGCAAAGGAGTAGTGTGAGACAAAGAATCATTTGGAAAACTTGGGATAAGATAATTCACAATTTGGATTCGATTGAGTGAACGTTTTGAAGAATAGAAAATTCTTGCAAAGGAGTAGCTCGAGACGCTGGATCATATTGGTATTATCGGTATACTTGATCGAGGTCAAGGGAGGAGTACAAGATAAGATCACCACCATACTTAGAGTTTGGAATGTTGGATTTCTACTCACTACGCCAAATTTTTGTTTTGCCAGCACAGCTACGAAAGCGCTTTTAGGCAAAAGCGCTGCTATAGGTTTCGCTAAAAACAAATCTAAAAAACAAGGAAAAAAAGCGTTGTTGTAGGGGAACATTAGAAAGCACTTAAAAAAGTGCTGGTAAAGGTTACCCTTGCGAAAGCGCTTTTGAAAAAGCGCTGGTAAAGGCCCCCCATTTCAAAGTGCTTTTGAAAAAGCGCTGGTAAAGGCCCCCCATTTCAAAGCGCTGGTAAAGGCCCCCATTAGAAAGCGCTTTTGCTGAAAGCGCTGTCTTAGGCCATGTATTTTTAAAAAATAAAACAAAACATCCCAAAGCCCTAATTCATTTTCACGATTTTCTTTGTCCCCTACAGTACAAACTCTCTCCTCTCCACTTCTCCACTTCTCAACTCTCTCGTCTTCTTCTCCTCTCAAACCGCCGCACCTCTCTCATCTCATAAAACCCTGAAAAACCTAACCTAATTTCAATTTCAATTTCATCTCTCTGTAACATTCATCTCTCTGTAAAAACTCTTTCTCTCTTCAATTTCAATTTTCTGTAATTTCTGTAACCTAACCTAATTTTAAACTTTTTCAGGTGATTCTCCCGGCCCATTAGAAATTAGGGTTTCACGGTTTTATATTTAACCTAATTTTCCATCGCATTCTTTTTTTTGTGTCTTCCTCACTCCGAACCTTCATTGTATATGGATCGCTTGCTCCGTTGTAAGTTCTCTACTTCTCTCTTTCGTTAACCATCATCTTATTCATCTCACCGATTTTCCCGAATCACTCATATGAAAACGGTGAATCATTTTTGTGTTTAATTTTAGGTTACAAGTGAAAATGGTGGAGAAGACCGGCGCCGGTAGGAAGGAAGAGGTGGTTACCAGAGAGTACACCATTAACCTCCATAAACACCTCCATGGATGGTAATTTTTCACACCAACTCTTTTTGTAATTTTTAGGGTTTATGATAACAATTGGTATTACTTTTGATACCCTTTTAGAAAAATATCATGCTTGTTTTCAATAAAATAGGGAATAAACTTTACCTTGTGCTTTGAATTTTAGTGATCTCTAAATTATATTATTTAGCTGTATGAGATTCTACATAAATTTCACTATTCGTTTGTGTAATGTTTTCAATTCAATATTGCAAGTTGTATGAATTCGACGTTACTTTGTAACCATTGCAACCCATTGTTGTTTATTTTGGTCTCTTGGCTTTGATGATTATTTCACCGCTATACTCATGTGAAATGTCATGTCCTTGTGAGAAAGTTTAGGCTGTTGTTTGGTTTGTTTTGTTTATTTGTATTAACTTTATGAAATTCTAGTAGTCATTGGTTCCCTTATTATGCAAAACAACACATTTAGGAAGAAAGCTCCAAAAGCCATCAAGGAGATAAGGAAGTTTGCCCAAAAAGAAATGGGAACAAATGATGTTCATGTTGACGTCAAGTTGAACAAGGCTATATGGAGCCAGGGAATTAGAAATGTCCCTAGAAGAATCAGGGTACGAATTGCTCGCAAGAGAAATGATGACGAGGATGCCAAGAATGGTCAAGTAGACAAGTAAAATTTGTTGTAGCCAGCTAGGAATGGTCAAGTAGACAAATATTCTGCCTTAGCTATCTTTAAGAACCAAAGAGAGGCACACGTGGCATATGATAATGTCCAAGGAAGCCAAGAAAAGGTACATATACTATACACCAATATTTATTGATGCTACTGTTACCCTAAAAAACATTGGAGAGATAGCAGGACACGTGTCCTCAATTGAAGACCCTTCCATTTTAATAAGAAAATTTCACAAGCAAAAAGTAAAGTAAAAGTTGAAATGGAAGAGTGCCGAAGTCATCTGAATTCGAAGCAAAGGGCGAAGGTCGAACGTAAGAGTTTCATACTTAGGAAATTTTTAGACCGGGCCTTCGATTAGAAGGGACACGTCAAGGCTGGAAACGGTTATCAAAGGAGGCCAAGCGGGAAATTCCAAGGTTTGAAATGTTAGTGGGTGGTTATCAAGCTAGAATCGTGTGTCAAAAGCGCCAAATGCAGAAAGGGATCTCACGAAGCAGTTGATTTTAGTTTAAATCTTAGCCGTAGATTGTGTTAGGCAGTTATTTCCTATAAATCCTATTAATAGGTAACAATAATGTAGTTCACTATTACAATCAAATTGCTTGCTGATACTCTGCCCAATTTCCGCCCTTAAGGAAAAAAGAGTTGTTGAGAGTCTTGATGTATGTGAATCACCATCTTTATTTTCAATGCAAACCCTTTACTTTTTAACTGCATGTTTTGATGCTTTCACTTGTGTTGTGTTCTTTAATCAACATTTGCTTTGCATGTTTATTTTTATTTCTACCAAAGAGGCTGAGACCGGTGGTTACGCCTAAAAACAACCTTGAATCGACGTTGTCTGGTGGTCACGAGTTACCCCAGTAGTTCAAAGCCAGAACATTCGTATTTTTCTAAATCCTTTAGGTCTAGGTTTGTTTCCGTCGGTCACGAGTCACCTGTCGGTCAGATCTAGCGTTCGGTGTGGAAAGCCATTGTGTTTGTTTCTAGCCTTGGAAAACCGTTTCTTAGGCGAACATTTTCGACAGTACAAATACAATCCCAAACTTTAGCATGTTGTCTTAAGATCAACTGGTCGATCTTGCAAGTAAACCTTAGTTTTAAGGCTTTGGGAGGACCAGTGGTTGTTTACCAATTTCCACAGTAAACAAAATGGCACACCGAGTGGGACCATTGTGCTAAATTTTTCATTTTATGTATGTATGAAACTTAGGAGTGGGAAATATACCAAAGAATATCAAAAACTTATGTATGTATGAAACTTAGGAGTGGGTTATGCCTTTGTCGAACACATCCGTAGCAGTGCTTTGGAAACAGATGGATGATAGCAATCATGAGTTGGTGAACATGTTAACCAACCAGATGGAAACTGTTTTCAATCCTATAGTGCAGGAATCAACAGAGTCGAACAGATAGGTGGTTGATCAACTCACTCGACTGTGCAACTTCCAGGGGGCACCTCAAACGCCTGGTCGACAACCCCCTCAAGCTCATAGGCAGGTTGTGGTACATACACCCGCAGGAGAAGATCAAATAGATGATGAAATGGCACAACAAAATCAAATTCCTAGATTGCAGCCAAATCAAGGTGGAGCACGAGGAAGACACCAGCAAGTGGTGATGGTGGGTCGATAACAAGACGCTGATCAACTTTTCGAACAATATCAGCATGAGGAAGCAGCCATAGAAATTAATCTGACTATGATTATCCAAAGAATTATGGCTAGAAATGGAATGAATACTCCACTACAAAGGCCAACATACTTTTCTCCGTTGGCTGAATACATTGTGCAGACAGAAAACCCTAGAGGCTGGAAAATACCCAAGTATACCAAGTTCAGAGGAGAAACAGGAGAATCGATATTCGAGCACATCGCCATATATCTGACTGAATCAGGAGACATGGCGAACAACGAAAGTCTCAGGGTGAAACATTTTCCCTCATCCCTCACTAAGTCGGCATTTACATGGTTCACCACGTTGCCTCCAAATTCTGTTGACTCAAGGCCTAAGTTGGAAAAACTTTTTCATGAGTAATTTTATTAAGGGCATTCGAAAATTTTTCTGGTGGAACCGTCGAACATTAAAAGGAGGTTTGCAGATACCATCAATGACTACCTGAATAGGTTTAGATCGCTTAAGGCTAAATGTATCACGCAGGTACCTGAACATGAACTAGTTCCGATGGCTGCGGGAGGTCTAGACTATTCCATTATGAAGAAAATAGACCCAACTTTTGTTAAAAGTATGTCGCAGTTAGCTGATAGGGTTCGACATCTCGAACACCTGCGACTAGAAAAAGTCAGGCACACTAAGGCCAAGGCTAAGAAAGAGAAAGTAGCCTATGTCAATTACGATGACACAGACCCTATATATGAAGCTGACTACATTTCACCGACGGAGGAAGAGATTGATTTGGCTGAAATGAAACCAGGGCCAGCGTACGAATGTAAATCGTTGTTTCCATCGAAAGGAAAGAATGTATCTGTCGACAACAATTCGAAATTTCTTGCGAAAACTTATACTTTTGATATTAGTAAATGCGAGGAAATTTTCGATGTATTAGTTAAAGATGGTCAAATTTTAGTACCCCTAAATGCTAAGTTGCCACCATTAGAGCAGCGACAAAAGAGAGGTTTTTGCAAATATCATAATTATCTTGGGCATTCAACCTCTCAGTGTTTTCTTTTCAGGGATCTGGTCCAGAAATCGCTGCAGGAGGGTCGACTGAAATTTGCTGCCAGAAAGTTGAAAATTGACACTGATCCTCTTAGACAAGAAGATACTTTGTTTGCTGAGCCCATCGACATTAACATGGTGGAGCTGTCTGAGCTACCAAAAGATATGCTGGAAGAAAGCATTGGTGAAAGTCCTCAGGTTCGACTTGCTGATGTGTATCCCAGGCCTGACGAAGATCTGCTGGATTTCTTGTTTCGATGCAAGAGCAAAGATACCCAAGTGGGATTATGTCCTAGGTGCAGTGCTTTGACTGACAGAATTACTGCAGACAATTTCTAGAAGTTACTGCTGGAGCGAGGCAGAGCTCAATAGAATAGGAGGGATCCAAGAAAAACGTCTCAAGACAAGCCAAGGAGCTACGTGCCTTCAGCTGTTGCGCCAAAAGGTATCTGGATCAAGCCTTAGATGTCAACAGAGAGGCCTGAAGGTGTCAAAGCTGAAAAGGATAGGAAGGGAAAAGCTACAATGAATTACCATATGGAAATTCGTTCTGAGAGGAAGAGCCATGTTTCTGAAAAATTACAAGGGTAAGAATCCCATGAGTCGAACCCAATGGAGGCGTTTCTAGAGGAGAAAGCAGGATGAGAGGCAAGCTGCTGCTTCCAGACAGGCTGCAAATGACCAAATCTACAAAAGGAAGCACTATAAAGTGAAGGTCGATTCAGCAGTTAAGCATCAAATCAAGGAGTTTGTTGGTAAGCCTGTGACCAAAGATCCCGACGAGGCGACAAATGACTTTGCTTCTGACTCAGGAGAAAGTCTCGACATCCTGGTCAACATGGTGTCAATCCTCGCTCAAGAATTCAACGTCTCGACTGAAGCCGAAGATGTTGATGAAACTGCTGCTGTAGAGATGGCCTTACACAGGCCAACGTGTTATTTTGTGATGAACAATGGCTCCATAGAGAACCAAGATGCATTTTTCGAACTTTCAGACATGGAAATGAGAGGTCATTTGAAGCCTTTGCTAATAAGGGCTAAAGTAGAATAAGTGGTTGTGACTAGAGTGCTAGTCGATTATGGTGCAACGGTAAACATTATACCACATCATACTTTGAAGAAAATTGGGATGTTCGATAATGACATCAGATCCCATAATGTGGTCCTCTCAGACTATGAAGGAAACACCACAAATACAATGGGTGTTACCCAACTGAACATCACTATTGGTTCCTTAACTCGACCCACCATCTTCATGGTCATCAAAGGAAAACCCAGTTATAACCTGTTGGTTGAGAGAGAATGGTTACACGGTGTAGGATTTGTTCCTTCCTCCATGAATCAACGATTAATCATCTGGAGAGAAGATGGTATTGTCGAAAATATCGAGGCCGACCAAAGTTACTTCATGGATGACGTTAATATCGGTCCAAAACAGTTCGATATGAAGCTGGCTAATATAGCTCCTTGCCAGCCAGCTGAGGATGTGTATCCAAACTTGAATGAAGCATTTGTCTCCTTGAAGTTGCACGAGACTCATGGCCTTATTTGGGATGTGGAGCCTTTAGAGGATCCATACATATCAGACCCCGCACCATCAGGCTAGGGTAACATAGATAACGAAGATTTTTTAGCTAGAAACTCTAAGAAGGATTTTGGCATACATTGCTGGAAAAAAATCAATTCGGCTCTAGAAGCTGAACCGAACATGGCTGACGAAGCCAATAAAATTCAAACCACAGAAGAGAGTTCGACCATGGAGTCGAAAGTATCAAGAGGAGACGCAATAAAATACATCGATGAGCAGCATTTCGACTGCATATATGATGACGAACCCTTGGGGTTCGAAAAAGACCCTATGGTGCCTGAGAAGATGCAACCACAAGATCCTTTGGAGGAAATCGACCTTGGCGAAGAAGGAGACAAACGAACCACATTCATCAGCGCCAATATCGACTAGGAACTCATATCAGAGGTAATTTTACTGTTAAAAGAATTTAAAGATTGTTTTGCATGGGACTATAATGAAATGCCTGGTTTGAGGAGGGAATTGGTCGAATTAAGATTGCCAATACAAGCTGGAAAGAAACCAGTAAAGCAAACATCTCGACGTTTTGCTCCAGCAATAATGTTGAAGATAAAAGAAGAAGTCGAACGGCTTCTCAAGAGCAAGTTCATAAGAACTGCAAGGTATGTCGAATGGCTGGCAAATATAGTGCCAGTCATGAAGAAAAATGGGAAGTTAAGAGTGTGCATTGATTTTAGAGATCTGAATGCCGCTACCTCAAAAGATGAATATGCCATGCCGGTAGCAGAAATGTTAACTGACACTGCCGTTGGTTTTGAATATTTAAGTATGTTAGATGGTTATGCTGGTTATAACCAAATTTTTATTACAGAGGAAGATGCGCCGAAAACGGCGTCTCGTTGCCCGGGGGATTAGGAACATATGAATGGGTAGTCATGCCATTCGGCTTGAAGAATTCCGGAGCTACGTATCAAAGGGTAATGAATTCTATGTTTCATGACTTCATCGAAAATTTTATGCAAGTATACATCGATGAAATTGTCATAAAATCGACTTGCAAGTCGACACATCTAAAACATATTAGGAAATCTTTCGAAAGAATGAGGAAATATGGATTGAAAATGAATCCATTAAAATGTGCTTTTTGTGTGCAGGCAGGAGATTTCCTAGGATTTGTGCTGCATAAAAAGGGTATATAGGTCAACCAAAGCAAGACTAAAGCCATTATAGACGTCAAACCTCCGTCGACCAAAAAGGAACTTCAGTCCTTGTTAGAGAAAATAAATTTCTTAAGGAGGGTTATATCTAAATTAAGTGGAAAGACAAAGCGTTCTCACCACTGCTTCGACTGAAGAATGAAGACTTCATCTGGAAGAAGGAACATCAAGAGGCTTTCGACAAGATCAAAGAGTATTTGACAAAGCCTCCTATACTAGCACCACCTGTTAGAAATAGGCCTATGAGGTTGTATATCGCAGCCTCAGAATCGACTATAGGAAGCATGTTAGTTCAAGAGAATGACCATGGTGTCGAAAGACCTATATATTATCTTAGTCGAATGTTAAATGGTCTTGAAACTAGGTGTAGTGACATAGAAAAACTATGCCCGTGTCTGTATTTCTCTTGTATGAAGTTGAAGCAATATATAAAGCCGATTGATGTGTATGTTTCTTCGCACTCTGATATTATTAAACATATGTTGTCTAAACCAATTTTGCACAGTCGAATTGGTAAATGGGCATTAGCGTTAACTGAATACTCCCTAACATATGCTCCGTTGAAAGCAATGAAAGGGAAAGTAGTAGCATACTTCCTTATCGACCATTCCGTGGTCGCCGTGCCTCAAAATTATGTCGACTTCGTACCCTGGAAGTTATATTTCGATGGATCCAGTCACAAAAATGGCACAGGGATAGGAGGAGTCATAATTTCTCCAGATGTAATTTCAGCTGAGTTCAAGTATTCAATAGATCGTATGTGTACCAACAATGAGGCAGAGTATGAAGCTTTGATAACCGGACTTGAACTGCTGCTAGAATTGGGGGAAAGGAGCGTCAAAATTATGGGAGATTCTGAGTTAGTGGTTAAGCAGGTCTCTAAGGAGTACAAATGCGTTAAAGAGAACTTAATCATGTACTTTGTAATTGCGAATAAGCTAATCAAGCGTTTCGACTCAACAAGTATTCGACACATAACCAGACGAGAGAATCAAGAAGCTAATGATTTAGCACAAAAGGTATCAGGAAACAAGAAAGATGAAGACGAGGAGCCTGTTCAAGTGAGGAAAAAGGTTCGAGCAACTGTGTTATCTCCCTCAGATTTCTCAATTATAAATTTAGGTGCAGTCGACGTCGAGAATTTTGAAATTTTGACTGTCGATAATGGACAAGAAAACGACTGGCGTAAACCGTTAGTAGAGTACTTACGTAACCCTACAGGTTCGACATATACGAAGATCAAATACAGAGCTCTTGATTTCGTTCTAATGGGAAACGAATTGTTCAAGAAAACAGCTGAAGGATTATTGCTTAAGTGCCTAGGGGAAAGCGGAGCATATTTGGCCGTGTTGAACGTACACAATGGAGCCTGAGGCGTGCACCAAGATGGACACAAAATGAAGTGGAATTTGATGCGTTCAGGGGTTTATTAGACCTCAATATTAAAAAACTGCATAGACTTCGCAAAAGGATGCCAAGAGTGCCAGATGCATGGGGGAATCCAATACGTTCCTGCAAGCGAATTGCATGCCATTGTGAAACCTTGGCCATTTAGAGGGTGGGCTTTGGATGTGATTGGGGAAATAAAACCAGCTTCGTCAAAACAGCAGAGGTACATTTTGGTCGGTATTGACTACTTTACAAAGTGGGTCGAGGCTGTAGCTTTGAGAAATGTCGATCAGGAAGCTGTGATAGACTTCATGCAAAATCACATTATATGTCGATTTTGAATACCAGAGACCATCACAACCGACCAAGGAACAATGTTCACCGGTGTAATACTGTGGGAGAACTGACTTTTTAAAAATGTTGCGGATAGCAAGAGTTGCCACCGACTTTCATTTTATCCAATTAGGAAAGGCAAAAAGAACGGGAAAGACCTTTGAAAGATTTTGAGTTCGAAGAAGCACCCTTTGTATCCATGGTTATCCATGGGCTCTTAATTGCTTAGCTCACTTTGTTTGTTTGTTTGAAAG
The DNA here is from genome assembly GCF_029867415.1 of Vicia villosa. Lineage (NCBI taxonomy): Eukaryota > Viridiplantae > Streptophyta > Magnoliopsida > Fabales > Fabaceae > Vicia > Vicia villosa. The sequence goes on from NW_026705346.1 coordinate 379,015, forward strand.
GTGTCGTGTGTGTTTAGAAAAGTATTTGAATAAGGACTTTAACTTGTGAATAAGTGTAGCCTTTTTGAAAGTAATTTGAAAAGAAGTGGGAAAAGCGTTTGAAAGTTTGATTTGAATGTGAGCAAGAAGTTAAGAGTACCTACCCTAAGAGTGGATCTTTCTTGTTCTTTAAGTATTTTATTTGAAAGGACTATCCATACCATAAAGAGGGTAGGTAGTCTTTTCATTGGATGTACGGGTCATCGAGAATCATCGTTTGCCATAAGTCTATCCATACCATATGGGAGGAAGGAAGTCTTAGGAAAGGACGTGAATAGTCATTTGTAGCAACCAGTAAGGATACCTTAGCATTCGAAGGGACGGTCATCATTTATCAAGGCAACATCGAGGGACAAGATCATTTTTTATCGTAGGCAACTCGAAGGGACTATGATATTTTTATCGGAGGGACTATGATGATTTGAATTCGTAGGCAGCATGTGCTAAGGTATCCCTACGCTCGAAGGGACTTGACTATTATTCGAAAGGCAATGGAAAAGAGGTTACCCTAAAGGTGGGTGTGTGCAACAATCATGTGTTAGCTTCAGATATCTAGTCTTGAGTTAGTGGGCTACGTCCAGTTATAGTATGGTTATAAGATGCGGAAAGTAAATGGAGATAATAAAACCTAATTACTATTACATCAAAAATAGAATAGGCAGCCTATACACCTTCTAGAATTTCTAGAATTTTAAATGACAGGAATTTAAATAATAAAACCAAATGGCAATAATTAAATAAAAGGATTGACAATTAAAATGCAAAACTAAAAAAAGAAAAAAAACATTAAACAGAAGACATTCGACAATCATAGAATATGAAATGAGAAGAGAATTCCCGCATAAAAGAAATTCAATGTTTGAAGACAAAAGTTGTAAACCTAAACCTTAAAGGTTAACTTAGTGGCTAAAAACCTAATGGCAAACCTAAGGGTAAAAACCTAAGGGTAAAACCTGAGCCTACAACTAATGGACAATACCTATCTAAGGTTTTCGAGGGTTTACTTTGATGTTTACTATGGTTTTTTGAAGTTAAAGGTTAAACCAAAAAACCTAATTATAATTAAAATTAAACCTAAAATTAAATCCTAATTTACAAATCCTAGTTGTTTAAATTAATTGGCCTAATTTTAAGTTAACCCTAATTAATTAAATTATATACAAATTAGAAACTAATCCTGATTTAAAAATATGTCAAGAATTAAATAATTAAACTAATTGTTTTTTAATTAAATGATTAAAACTAATTACAATACCTAATTGATTAAATTCTAATATATATAATATCAATAACAACAAAATTAGTAGTAATAATTAAGACAAGGTAAATTCTTAGGTACCCATGATAAGTAGTTGGGTACCGATTTCTTTAGTGTAAATTAATTAAAAACTTTAATTATGACATGACAATGAATAACTTTATTTGATTGGATAAGGGTACCAGTACCCAACTAAACTCAAGGTTACCGGAGTGTTCACCTTAAAACAAAGGGAGTAGTGAAACCTTACCCATCAGCTTCCCATCGATTTCACTAGGGGTGTTCATTGGTTCGGGTAAATTCGAACCAAACCAGAATCCAAACCAGAACCCAAACCAAACCATAGTGTTTGAGCTGGATATTTTTTCAGTTTGGACAAGAACCGAACCAAACCAATGAAATCCAATAACAATCGGTTCGGGCATCGAATTTTCAATTTTCTACCCGCAAGCCCAACCCAAACCAACCATAATTAATTATCATGAAAATTACTACCAAGCATTCAACTTTTATAAGAAAAAAATAAAATGTTTTAGGTGAACAAGTTATGCTATTTTAATTTGTTATTAGAAAATAGTTGGTGTAATGTGATAAATTAACACTAAGTTATAAAACACATTTATTATCATATTAACTCAAGTGACTAGTTATAGATTCAAAAGTCTTTATCTTAGATAATTTTCTTGTTAGATATTTTTGAATCTATTATGGAAAAATTTCTAGTATAATATTTAAAATTGAACACTATTAATACTATATTTTTTATATTATTATGAAAAATTGTTTTTTTAAATAAGTTATTTATATAAATATTTTTGCATTTTTTTATCTACTCGATCAATCCAACCCAAACCAACCAGTTGTTTCTCAGATCGGTTCGGTTTGGGCTTTATCGCAAAAATTTGTAAATTCAATCCAAACCAATCCATTTAAGTTTAACCGGTTTTATAACACCCGTATAATTTTAATTTTAATTTAATTTGGAATTGAATTAATAATTAGGAATATTATGAATTTTATGAAAATAATTGGAAGAGGATGGTTATGGCATTTGGGCTGGATGGTGAGATTAGTAGTGTGGGGGTGCTAAGTGAGTAAACCCATTACTAATTATTTTATATTTTCATAAAATAAAGGAAATAAGGAATTGAGAAAGAAAGTGTCAGAACGTGAAAAAGGAGAAGTTGGGAGAAGAGATGAGGAACGTAAAGAGGATCAGAAGAATGAGAGATCATGATCTAGGAATTGGCTAAGGTAAGGGGGGACTCTCCGGTTAGCATCTATTCGCGTTCTTAGATAATAATATTGATTAGGGATGTTGTTTGAGTCAATTGAATTATATGTTAGGTTTAGGGAGGTTATAATTTGATGAAATTTGCCTAGATTTTTGGTTGATTGTGTGTTGTTTTGATGTGTGATGAGGAATAATGATGCAATTGATGATTAACTGTCTGTATATGATGTTTAGAGTCAGTTTTGGACTTAGATTGGGTGAGATCGCAGGGTCTGACGCAGACCTAAAAGTCTGTGAAATTGCCAATTCGCGCCGCGTCCGTGTATTAGCGCCGCAAACTCATTTGTGTTGTTCAGGTCGCGCCGCGAACCTTTGTTTGCGCCGGGAAGTGCTTGGCAGAGAGCTAAGGAAAATTGATGCGCTCAGTTCGCGCCGCAAACCTTGTTGGCGCCGCGTGCTGTTAGTGATGGTTGTTTTTGGGGAAATTTAAAAGATGCATAACTTTCAAACCGTATGACCGTTTTTAGTGTCGTTTCGACCACGATGAACCTTACGAGGTAACCTATGTGTTTAAATGATGGAAATGAAGTGTAGATTGAATTGTTTTAAAAACATGATTTATTTCTTGATGAACGATGTATTGTACATATATGTGATGAGATGTGTTAAATACATGCTATGTTGAAGTAATAATTGTGTGATGATTTATGAATTGTATGATGAAGATAATTGGGTTATATTTGAATGATGCTAATATATATTTAAACGTACTTGATGATGATGATGATGATGATGGTATAAGTATGTTATATATGTTTGCATCCATTCATAATCATATGTTGAGGGTTGAATCTTAATGATGAGGGGATTCAGTGAAGGGAATAATTCCCATTGTGTGGAATTTGTGCTGGCAGGGCCGTATCTTGATGATGTTAGATCGGCCGGTGGGTTATTCCCATTGATGATGTTTGGTACCACATGCATAGTGTCAGTCGTTACATATGTATGATTTTCACAACATGATTGAATGTATTTTAGTGTTATGAATCGATTATTGCTAGTGTGTGTTTTGTTGAATTATCTGGATATAATCTGATTGGGTGAATGATATAAATATGATATGTTATTATTTATGATGCAATAGTATCTGTTAATTGTGATGAGACTCACCCTTACATTATATTTTTCAGATTGAGGATAGCGGCTTCGACTTGGTGAGGATTAGCTCATGAGTCAATTTGTTAGTTAGCGTCAGGTGTCATGCTCTGATAGATGTAACACTGGGGAATGCGATGCTTTGAGTTTTTAGTTAATAACTCTATTTGTTTGATCTGTTTTGAGGATTAATGCATTAATGATGTGATGCAAATTTGATGATTTATTTCCGCTTTGTAAACTTGAGATTTTAAATTATGATTCGTATTAAGATGTTCCTTGGTGAATGCATGACAATGATGGAATGATGTTTATTTTATTATGAATTGTGACACCCTTGTTGCATGTTACTCTGATTTATTTATTTAATTGCCGCGGAGAATTAGAGGGGTGTTACAGGTTTGAGTATCGGATTCTCTCAAAACCGAATCCAACCGACCCGCGAACATCCCTAGATTTCACGCTTCAGCTTTTCTTTGAACCTTTCCATAAGTCCTAACAAACCATTCATAATATGCCACATGGAAATATAATTACAACAAAAATAAAAGAAAATTGATATATAAACACATATGAATAAAAGAGAATTTGCCAATAACAGAGGTGAAAATCTCCTCTCCACAATCTCACGATTTCTTCTTCCCCATGGTGGTACGATGGCCGCTCGTCGGAGGAGAAATCGCGGCGGCTGTAAAGGGAGAGGACCGAGATCGGAAAGGCTGAGCGGCGATGTCGGCATTTTGGTTTTGGGACAAACCGTCTTTGCTTCTCACTGTGGTGTTCTGCGAATCTTCTTCTTCCTCTATTTCTTATGGTATGTGGAGAATCTGAAGGTTTTGATCGAAGGTTTGTGTTGATGTCTTACGGTGGCTAAGCTTTAGCTGGTGATGTTGTCGTGGTGCTTCTTCATATTTGAGTTTCGAAGTCGATTGTTGCAACTGTGTGGAGCGGTATTGAAAAAGGATGCAAACATGATAACAAAATCAGTTTACTATTGAACTCTGTTTTTCTCTTGCAAGTTCTATTAGCGTTGAGGAGCCTCTGATTCATCTACCGACTTTGTACCTTCATATTCTCGTCTTCGATTTTTTTGTATTGGCTTTTGGTTGTTGATGTGATTGTGCGTTGATTGATGTTGAACGATGCGGGTATTGGATTGCTTCTATTCTTTCTGTAAATTGCTGGAAAAAAAACAAATGGAAGTGTTAGAATCAAACTAATTTCGATTGTGTCTTTATTGCTACGGGACTGTTCTGATTGCCATTTAGCCGTGTCGGTATTGAGCTGTTTGAAGGTTGTTGTGGCTGAAATTATTTTTCAGTGAGGATAGGTTTATGGTGTTATTTTGATGAATGTGAGTAGTGACATTGCTGCAATTTGGTGGTGATGTTATGATATGGGTTATGAAGCGCGATGAAGATGAATTTTGGATCAGTTTTTTGGTCGGTTTTACAAGCGGTTTGGGGAGGTGAGGATTTGGTTTTGTTAATTGTTTGTAAAAAAGGTAGCAGACAAAAAGAATGTAAAAAAACATGGTTAGAATATGTTAATGGAAAAATAAGGGTTTGAAATAGGTTTTTTGTATACTGTACGAGAGAAAAGAAATAAGGGTTATCACTTGGTGAATCTGTCCCCCGTTCGGTTAGAAAATTGTTGGTAGTATAATAGTAAGACTAGGTTAAATGAAAAATAAATATGGACCCTAATTAAAATAACTGAAAGCCTAAAGATTAAAACAAATGAAACTAAAAATACAATAAATAACAAATATTTAAATAAAAGAAATTCAAAAACAAATAAAACTAAAAGTGAAGTAAATAAAAAAAAGTTAGTAAGTGGGATTCGAACCCGAGACCTCTCACCTCCAAGTCATACCTTTTTACTAGTTATGCTAACTCATTTATTCGAAACTGAATGACATTTGAAAATATATGAATGTCATACAAATATTTTTTATTTAAAAGAACTAATCGTTTAAAGTAAACCATCGTACGTTTTAAATAAACAAAATTAATTAATGTCAAGATGTCAGTAACAATGGACCCAAAATCCTTGTAAAGCTTAAAATAATGCGGGCAAATTTTGGGGTATGACAACCGGACGAAAAATGCAAGAGTTTTCTCAAGAGGTTGTCATAAAATTGTTAACGTCGACACCGTACTACGCTCAGGCAAATGGTCAGGTCGAAGCTGCCAATAAAGTAATAATCAGCCTAATTAAAAAGCATGTAGGAAAGAAACCAAAGAGTTGGCATCAATCACTAGACCAAGCTTTATGGGCATGTAGAACATCTCTCAAGGAAGCAACCGGCACCACACCATTTCGACTTACATATGGACATGATGCCGTATTACCAGTCAAAATATACGTCCAATCAGTGAGAATACAGAGACAACATGAAATACCATCCGAAGACTATTGGAGTATGATGACGGAGGAGCTTGTCGATTTGGATGAAGAAAGAATGTTGGCCCTCAATTCGTTAAGAAGACAAAAGGATAAAGTGGCTAGAGTTTACAATAAAAAGGTAAAAAATGAGGTGTTCGCTATTAATGATTTAGTTTGGGAAGTGATATTACCTATGGACAAAAATGATAGGGTTTTAGGAAAATGGTCACCAAATTGGGAAGGATTGTTTAAGGTAATACAAGTCTTTACCAACAATGCTTATGAGTTAGAGGAACTATCCCCGGATCGACGGGTTATCAAGGTAAATGGTAAGTACTTAAAGGGGTATAAACCTACCCTTCAGCAATTCACCATTTCGACGACGTAGATAGAAAGTCGAAACAGAGCTAGATAAAAGTATTAAAAAACTAGCAAATGAAACCAATTGTAAAAAAAAAATACAAAAAAAGTTGGTCCGAAAACCATTGTAAAAAAAAAATACAAAAAAAGTTACATCAAAATAAAACCATACGCAGATGGTCTCAACAAGATCATAAGTGGCCATATTGCTTTTGGAAAGAACGCAATTCGAGCTGAAGATCTGTTGCTCGGTTTTCCAAGGTGTCGGATTCATCCTTGAGCGCCTTGATCTCTTTTTTGACTTGATTCGTAGCTTGGCTAACAACAACAACATCGACAGTCATCCTTAGCATATGTGCCCGCGTGGTGGCAATTTCCTTAGCGAATTCCTCCTCCTGTTTGGTGATAAGATCCAATTCCACCTTCAAGTCAGACATCTCTTTCGACAGCTCCTCAAGCCGACGACGGATTGCCGCAGATCTTTCAATTTTAGAGAGCTGCTCCTGATGCTTCTGACCCAGCTGAGTCTTCATCTCCTCGATCACTCTCTTCGCCTTGATCACTGTGTCTACATTCGTCTTTACAATTGTCTGCTTGTCTGATTGGTGGCTTCTGGCCCCATCTTTTCTGCATGCTATCGAGATTGATCTGAGTCGGAAGGGAAAGTGTATTGGCTTACAAAGTTGTTCAGCCTCGCCAGCGCAGATTCGACTGATCGCGACAAAATGGGTATGTCTATGATTATGACTGCAAGTGCACAGTCTATCGCGTAGCTTTAAAGATTATCGAACACAAAGGACTAAGAATCGACCTACGGTATTTAATCGTTACTACGTAAATCTAAGGCTAATATCTGATTAATTAGGATCTGACGGGGGAAATAGGGAAGTAAAATTAAATTAAATCTAGAGAGAATTATACCGGTATGCAGTGGTCGGACGTCGTGGATCCAGTAAACTATAAACGCAAATCGTAATTTAAAATATCTTTTCGTGGAAATCATTAGTTTAAAAACCTTCCTCTCACACTCTTGTGTTTAATAATTACGATCTTATTATTAAACCTAAGTGAGTGCTCTCGCTGTGTCAATTAAAGTTTAAAATAATTTTTGAAAATAAATGAAGACTAATTAACCTTAAAGTTCTCTCGCTGTATTTAAGGTTAATGCTTAATTCCTACTGTCCAGTTAAAATCTCAAACTCTCGTTTTTATTGATCCTAACTTCTATCTTTTTTAGCTCTCGTTACAAAATGGTTTAATTAAGTATTAGAAATTATAACCAGATAAATAAGTTTTCATTAATAAATTACGTCGAAAGCATTACTAGATTCCCTCAGTTATATGACCTTACATACCGGTAATTAATATTTAGCCGGACATAATTTTAATTAATGGATCAGAGATACAGTGGTGACATTAGATAACTCCAACTTATGCAACCCAATTCGAATCATGCTATTATAGCTCATCTAGTTCCTTTCGCTAAATTTTACCTGTTTTCATTCAAGCGCAATCACATTAAGCCCTTTATCTTCACACGCACATAGTAGAGTAACCGGTTAGTGATTCTGATTCTTATTAACATGGGGCTCTGGCACATCTTTATGGTACCCACATCTATTACCAACTGTAAGCTGCAGGGGATTGAACTGTAATTCACCCTACCAAGTTCAATACCAGATACTTTTGAACCAACCGACAATAGGCTTCTTTATTCTAATCCGCGAGATACACATCCTTTGGGTTAAATGACTGGGTGAGGTTCACCTAGCTTAGTCGGTGTAATCTTTTAATTTTCACTGAAATTTTTTTCAGGATCATTCACTTATATTCATCAGCTCTCTATGTAGTTTGTGTTTAAGACGGTGCCGACTGCTGAATAAACTAATCGAAGCTACTTTAAAGCTAGAGGTTTAAAGATTTGGGATAATAGGTCCTCAAATTGATCTTGCATAGTTTGGGGTTCTAGAATGTCAAGACTGTAGCAATTTTGTTTAATAGTGCTTCAGTTTCTAACATATCTTTAAATTGTGTATCCTTGTACTTTTCGAGCGTGTCAGGCTATGCATATAAAAAGAATTTATGGTTCAAGTAGATGGAGAATTCGACAAACAGGAAGATACTCACATATATGAACTTAAAGTACATGGATAGAAATGACAGAAAGGTAAAATATTTTTTTTAGGATAATAACTAGAAATACTAGAAATTAAATACTAGAAATTTAAATCTACCGAAAATATAAAGAAAAGCAGCATGCTTCCTCCCCCACACTTAAACTTTGCGTTATCCTCAATGCGAATTTGTGTGGTAGAAACAGTAAAAACTCACTCCTCGTTTCCCCCTCCTCGCGCTCGGCCTCAGGTACGTGCTCTACCTCCCCTTCGTCCTTCCTCGACGTCTCTAGAAGGAACTATCCCAGCATGATACACATAATCATGTAAGCCTTCAACACGGTATGTCAAACAATGCATTTCCTCCATGAGGGATGCAATGCTTTGATCATTCCAATACGCATAATCGTGTTGATCTTTTGCATCTGACGCATCAGCGTCATCATTTCATTTTGCCCCGCTTCAATCCTCTAATGACACCTCTCTGAGAAAAACTTCGGTAACGCGTGCGTTGAATTTAACCCGCTTCTCCATTCCAGAAAATAACACCTGGGAATTCGGCTTCTCCTTCGTTTTGTTGGTTTAGATTAGCCATATAAATTATTCTGCAGAGGGTATGAAAATTTTGTAAAAGAAGTAGCAGAACGGTTGATGTTTATGGCTCTGTTGCACTGAAATTTATAGGAATGTGAAGGTTGGAAATGAATTGAATTGGTGGTAAATGGAAATTAATGAGAGGTTTGAAGGAAGATGAAAAGAGTGGAGTAAATGGGGAGGATATTTGAACAGCACTGGAAGATAGAAGTGAGAACATATGCTAATGTGTTTATGCATTTAAAGGTGTTGCACCCCAAAATTTGCCCACCTATTTATTCCCCAATTGGCTTTCATACCACATTCACACGCATACATCATGTAGGTCATTCACACAATACTTTCATACATATCATTGTTACTGTTCAAGAAAATTGACAAAAAAGGGAGGCTAAGGCTGAAGAAATTCTTGGTTAAGAATAATTATATCTGAGGTCTCAGGCATCATTTCCAATGGCATTCTCATGAGGTCAGGGTTTTATCGTCTCTAAGTCAGAGTCTTGATTGAAAGATGCAAGCTTCAGGTTCATCAGGATTTCCAAGTTAGGGTTTTGACCAAAGTCAACCCTATTGATTTTTTGGTCAAAAGTCAATCAGAAGATGATTTTTGAATATAAAAATATGGTTGCCCTGAAAAAAATATTCATTGGAGCTTCTTTGGGTGAAAACTCATTGAGAATTGGATCGAAAACTGAATAAAAGGGGGAATTCATTTGGATTTGGAAAAATCAAGAAAAGTTGACTTTTTGGTCAAGATCAAGGTCAAATGTCAAATATTGACTTTAGGTGGAAAATCGGTCAAAGAAAATCAAAGAAATAAATAAAATCGAGAGTTTGACAAAATTTCCAAAAAAAACTAAGAAAATTCAAATATTGCTTTATGCTAATGATTGAAATAACGTGCCTAACTCTGATTGGCTGTTGTTTTGTTTTGTCCTATTCTACTTAAAGAATAATATGCCCAGTTGATGCAACGTTCTTAGGTGGTAATTTTCACATACTAATAAAACCATATGTTAAATGCTGATTACATAAAAATAAATAAATAAATCTGCATGAAAAACAAAATGAAAAGAAATGAATAGTCTTGGATGAAGCAACTGGCCCATAAACTTTTGGGCCATAGGTATTTTTAGAATCACACCCCACAATTGCTAATACACCATACGCCTCTGGACTGGACCATAGCGCCCTGTTTTCTCACCCCCTAAATCAGGCCCAATTTCGCTCATAACATAGAATCAGTTCATTTCTAATTGCTAATTCACCCCCCTGCTGACAATGAAAAAAAAACACAATTAAAAATAGTTTCCTTTTTATTTTCTTTTGCTTGATATTTGAATTTTGCCTAAATAAAAAATGATAAAAAATAGTTTTTTTGACTAATTAGAATTGTTAGGAATAATTGTTTTAATTAGATTTTTAATTGTTGATTTCTTTAAGTTTTGATTGGTTCATACATAGAAAATAAATAGTCTTTTTAGTTTTAATTTTTGGAAATAGCTTTGAAATGAATAGAAAAATACAAAAAATGCTTGTGAATATTTTCATTTTTAGTTTAGATTTTAATTCTTTCTTTTTGTGAATATTTTCAATACCTTGTGAAATGTCTAAAATACCCCTAGTTGTTAAAGTTGACTTTAGTTAACTTAAACGACTTTCTTCTTAGTTAATTCTCCTCAGATGCTAGTTTAGTCTTGAATAAGAAATTAGTCTTGTAAATGACAATTAGATTAGAAACTAGGTTAGTTCCCCTTTCTCATTTCTTTTTCTTTTTCAACCTTAAAAAAACTTAATAAATACCGACGAAGATCGTACCCCTACCTCTTTTCATCGTAGGAAATAAATGATTGGGGCGTAGGCCCCGGTGTATTTCTTTTCCACTTAGCGGAAGAGAAATGATTGAGGCGTAGGCCTCGGTGTATTTCTTAACCGCTATTTAGAGAAATAATTTGAGGCGTAGGCCTTGGTGTATTTCTCTAAATACTTAAACTCTTTTTTGTACGATCTAAGTCACAAATAAATTTCCCTTAAAAAATACCCAACCAAAAAAACATTCAAAATGCTTAATAAAGGCTCAGACTTAAAACAAAGTAAGAAAATGATGCGAAGCCTTGTAGTGGGTTTTGTCATCATGGAATTACAATAAAAGACACAAACTCAAGTTTATTCTGCTGTTAAGAACAAGTTAAGTCCTTTCCAAAAGTAGGCGTACAAGTCTCCAAAGTTCGAGCATCGTGGATTGCGACCTTAACCTCTGTTTAACTAAAAAAACACAAAACAAATGGAAACTATTGAGCCGAACTACGGTAGCTCTGATTCCTTGTAAGGGATACGTAGGCATTGGGTCGCGGGGCCCAAGCGAGCACACTTGTAAATAATTCCTTCTTTTCCCCGTGTATCTTTTGCATTCATTCGCATTTAGGTTTTAGACATAGATACACACTTTAGATAGAAAAAAACATAGGTGGATACCATCGAGTACGATGGGCGTGAGGTGTGCTAACACCTTCCCCTTGCGTAACCGACTCCCGTACCCTGTTCTCTAGTCGCAAGAACTTTGTTCTTATTATGGGTTAGGTTTCCTGGTATTCCTTTCCCTCGATGGGATAAATATATTAGTGGCGACTCTGATCCATTTTTCGCGGTAGCGACAAAAGGGAGTGACGAGCGTCACTTTATTGGCTGTGACGGTCGGCGTGGGGTCCTCTCTGACGGACGACATGCATGGCATGTGTGAAATAGAAAATGAATAGCACCTCTGTGTGTTGTTCAGCGTGTTGGTTCAGTGCAGAGATTCTTTTCAGGCTTTTTGACCATGGTGCTTGCAATTCTATTGGACCAACATCAATTGGCATAAATAGTTTTGACTAGTAGTCAAAGTATGAAGCTGGGTGTGTATATAAAACTCAGTAGCCAAAATAAATTCTAGCCTATACCAGTGTAAATTTATAGCAGCAGCAGTGTATAGGTATCAGACAAGAAAAATTATGTTTAAGCAAGCAATGTAGCAGGATTCATCTCTAATAATTATAGTACTTAGCAACAAATATTTGCAGCAATTATAATGCACACACACAGTAGGAATATAGCAGACGAAATATAGAAGAGGAGAATAAAAACCAGAATAAGGAAAACTGTTGAATTTAATTTCATTAAAACCAAAAATTTTTGAATTAAAATTTGTCTGAAAATGAAAATACTAACTAATTAAAATACTAAAACTGAAATACTGAAATATAAAACTACTAAAAACTGGAAATCCTAACTAAGTATTTCCTTCTCCTACACTTAAACTAGACGATGTCCTCATTGTAAAAATGTAAGAGTTAGAAATCTAAACTAAAGGTCTTCAATTAGCCACTTTTCGGAGCAGGAACAGACTGAAAATGCTGATATAAAATGTCTAGATTTGCCGTGACCAAATCCATAAATCCATGGAAATCTCCTCGGAGTCTCCCTAAGTCAGTACGAAGTACAACAACATCGTTCCGAAGGGTCTCAATAGCAGCAGTATGGTCAACCATAGACACATCTTCATCAGGTGTAGCATCAATATCGTGGTAGCCAGGCGGTGTCATCGGATCACTTTCTTCCTTCTCGGGATCAGTTTCACCTTGTCCTTCCAAGTCATATAACCAGTTTTCTTTCTTGTGCACACTTGTGTACCTAACCTAGGTAAGGCAAAATGATTATGACGTTAGTCAGTTGTTTGGAACTCTCAGAAGTGAGTAAAACGAAATCTCATTATAACAAAAAACGCCTATTTCTCTTGTTTTTCGAAACAGGCATTTATTGGGGGCAATTTGTTGGCTGAAGATTTCGTTTAGAAAGAATATCCTTTGAAGAGGTACAATTCGAAGGAAGATGGTTACTGATGACCATTTCTGAGATTAAAAATGGCTACTGATGGCCATGTTTCGAGAATGTTGGTTTAAGTTGGAGTAAAAGATGGTTAGACTTGGAGATAATTCGAAGAGGATTATCTTTAAAAGACTTAAACGTTTTTGCGAAATACGTAAAGTACTGAGGCTGAACGTGTCTTCGTGGCATTCTCAATTCTGGTCACGTTGCCACGCGTCGAAAGAGGATTCAGGCGGGATGATTTGAATTTCGAAGTAGTTTGTGTAACCGCACAAGGACCGATGGCATCCCAGGGATTCTTATGGGCAACGTGGCATTAGATTAGTGTAGGACCGTTAGGGTCGAATTTAGTATAAATAAGGGTCTTAATGTTAGGATTCCGTGTGTTCATTTTGTACAAATCACTCACAAATCACTCAAGTATCAAGTGTTTAGAGAACGAGTTCGCTGAGAAATGTACGTATGACACCAATATTAATTTAAATACATTTGTATTTTCCTTTATTCAAGTATCTTTTCATTATAACTGCTTTCATTTGCTTTCCGTTATTTATATTCCTGCATTTCTTTCATTGCGTCTAAACTTTCATTTTGAAGCACTTTACATTCCTGCATTTTACATTACTGCATGTTATATTTCTGCACTTTACTTTTTCTGCAATTTACATGCTTTTATTTATGTTTCTTCGAAAGTTATATTAACTTGTGTAACCAGTATTGTTTCAAGTGAACATTCATAAGATCGAGTCACAAAACGAGATTTCTCGAAGTCAGAACAGGCAAACATGAATCGAATCATTTCAAAAAGACATTTGTTTGACTATGTCCTAGGATCAATCTAGTCGATCCTACAAGTAACCAAAGTATATTTTATAGTTTGGAGGACTAGCGGTTGTTTACCGGAAATCACCGTAAACACTTATATTGCAGGGTATGGAGAAACTCCCTGGGTCTTTCAGCTTAGGTGGCATTTTATTTTGAATTATCGCACTACATTCGTCAGTGAGAGTTATGGTATCATTGTCTTCTATCTTTTTCTTATTTGATAGGGTTTCTTTGAGAAATTTAGCATATGAGGGCATCTGTGTAATATATTTTGTAAAAGGAATTATAATGTCCAACTGTTTAAGAAGTTCAACAAATTTCTTAAACTGCCCTATGCTTTTAGATTTTTCGAATCTTTAGGGTACAGGATAGGTGGTTTATAGGGTGATGGAGGTACGTATGACGCTTCTTTTTCCTCCGCCTCGCCCTCCTTGTCCTTTTTCTCTTTTGGGTTACTTGATTTATCTTTGGGTCCACTTTCCTCCTCAGTTGTTTTACTAGGGCTTTGGAACATAGCAGGGTTTTTAAGTCTAGGGTCAGTTGGTTCGTCCATCTCTTTACCACTTTGCAGAATAATGGCATGAGCATGTCCTTTCGGATTCGGTTGTGGTTGTCCAGGAAACGTCCCAGCAGGTGCGGCAGTAGGTGCTTGTTGTTGTGCCACTTGAGAGATTTGTGTTTCAAGCATCTTGTTGTGAGTGGCTAACGCGTCTACTTTAGTTGCCAACTTTTTGATTTGCTCATTGGTGTGTACGTTTTGGTTTAGGAAGTCCTTATTAGTCTGAGTTTGAGTGGCTATGAAATTTTCCATCATTAATTTTGGATTAGATTTCCTAGGGATGTTAGGAGCAGCTAAGGGTGCCTTTTGATATCCAAGTGCTATACTAGGTGCTTGGCCAGGCGCATATAAAGCATTATTATTCTTATACGAAAAAATAGGGTGATTTTTCCATCCTGGGTTATATGTGTTCGAGTAAGGGTTTCCTTAAGCATAGTTTACTGGTTCGGGGGAAACTCCTGCTAAAAGATGGCACTCGGGGGCAGCATGTCCACACATCCCGCATATTTTGCAGTTGGGGGCTACAGCAGCCACGGCGGCTACAGGTGCTACAGTCAGGTTTTTTATCTTCTGAGTTAGGGCATCGACTTTGGCGTTAACACAGTCAAGGCTGCTTATCTCGTACATACCACTCTTTGTTGAAGATTTCTCACCAGAAGTTCTCTCTTACGGAGCTCTCTCGCTTCCCCACTGATAATGATTTTGAGCCATACTCTCGATAAGTGCATAGACATCGGCATGTGCTTTGTCCATCAGTGCGCCACCTGCAGCGGCACCAATTGTAAGTCTCGCGTTGTATAGGAGACCATTGTAGAAGGTATGGATAATTAGCCATTCCTCTAATTCGTGATGTGGACAGAGCCTCAGCATGTCCTTGTATCTCTCCCACGCTTCGAATAGAGACTCGTTGTCTTTTTGTCTAAACCCATTGATCTGGGCTCTTAGCATGGCGGTCTTACTAGGTGGAAAATATCGTGCTAAGAAGACTTTCTTCACTTCATTCCAGGTAGTGACTGAATTAACGGGTAAATACTAGAGCCTAGCTCTAGCTCTATCCCTCAGTGAAAAAGGAAAAAGGCGTAGTCGGATAGATTTCGAACTGACACCATTTTCTTTTATAGTGTCTGCATATTGCAAGAACACTGACAAATGAAGATTAGGGTCTTCCGTCGGATTCCCAGAAAATTGACTTTGTTGTACTGCTGATAACAAAGATGGCTTTAGTTCGAAATTGTTCGCCTCAATAGCAGGAGCAGCAATGCTATTGTGTGTTTCAGCTTGCGAAGGGATGGCGTAAGACTTGAGAGGACGCGGCTGTTCTGCCATGGTGGATTCTTCAACTGGTTCAGAAATAGGATTAGGAACAAGAGTACGAGTTCGTCATAATCGACGTGATACAGTGATAGAACGCTCCGGTTCGGGAATTAGCAGCACTAAGTCTTTACTTCGAGAGCGAGTACTTGGCATGCACAAAGGGAATTAAAGTAATTTAAATGTGCCTTAGTCTCTACAACGTAACAGTTAATTACGATATCAACTAAATTAGTCCCCGACAACGGCGTCAAAAACTTTATCGCGACAAAATGGGTATGTCTATGATTATGACTGCAAGTGCACAGTCTATCGCGTAGCTTTAAAGATTATCGAACCCAAAGGACTAAGAATCGACCTACAGTATTTAATCGTTACTACGTAAATCTAAGGCTAATATCTGATTAATTAGGATCAGATGGGGGAAATAGGGAAATAGAATTAAATTAAATCTAGAGAGAATTATACCGGTATGCAATGGTCGGACGTCGGGGATCTAGTAAAATATCAACGCAAATCGTAATTTAAAATATCTTTCCGTAGAAATCAATAGTTTAAAAACTTTCCTCTCACGCTCTCGTGTTTATTGATTACAATCTTGTTATTAAACCTAAGTGAGTGCTCTCGCTGTGTCAATTAAAGTTTAAAATAATTTTTGAAAACAAATGAAGACTAATTAACCTTAAAGCGCTCTCGTTGTATTTAAGGTTAATGCTTAATTCCTGCTGTCCAGTTAAAATCTCAAACTCTCGTTTTTATTGATCCTAACTTCTATCGTTTTTAACTCTCGTTACAAAACGGTTTAATTAAGTATTAGAAATTATAACCAGATAAATAAGTTTTCATTAATAAATTACGTCGAAAGCATTACTAGATTCCCTCAGTTATATGACCTTACATACCGGTAATTAATATTTAGCCGGACATAATTTTAATTAACGGATCAGAGCAGATATAGCAGGTAAATAATATTCCAGACACAAATTGACAATACATCATAAATAATAAACAATAATTAATACTGAAAACAAAAACCTGAATTAAATTGCGGAACTGAAAGTATCAATCTGGTAGTACCAAATCTTGAATCCGGAACTGGAAATAAATTGCTGAAACAAACTCTATTCCTAAAACTAAATCTAAATTCTGAAGCTGAAAAAGAAAATTGAAATGCAATAGTATTTCCGGTGTGGAAATCTATTGCTGAAAATTGGTTGGGAAGAAAACTTGAACTGAGCTGGAAATAAAATACAGAGAAAGTAAATTTGACGGCAGTGGGTAAAATCTTCGTAACCCTTTCAAATCTTGTTGCTGGGTATTTGTAGAGTAGCTTTAGGAATCTTGAATCTATTTCGTTCCAGTGCTTGCTTCACGGAGGAGAAAAAGGAGGAGAAAATATAAGGTTGACGACGCCCTCTTCTGGTGTGAGTGTGTGACTCACGTCACACACTAAGTAAAGGCGTGTGCCATTCGACAGGAGGGTGGAGGTGTCATTCGCCAGGGCCTCCTAATGACGTGCATCCTCATCCTCATCTTGGGCCATTTGGTCCATGGGCCTTGTTTCTTGTTGTTTGCGCCCCCATCAATTAAGCACCTCTTTTGCTCTTTTTCTCTTCATTTTGGCTCATGTTTTTGATTATTTTCTTTGTAATCCTTAATTTATTAAATACCTGAAAGGTAAAGTAGTGATACATTGGATGGTAAAGATGTACCATAGTGGGAGGGATCCCATCCACAATGTTGGTATTGAGAAGAGGCAGAAGTTTTCTATACTTCTTCTTGAAAGCCAGGGGGTTGACCAACAGTTTTCTGAGCTTTTCCAATTCCTCGACCTTAGGAATTTTGAAGGTGTATTTCCTAGCTCTCTTTCTTCCGTAATCCATGGTATAGATCCTTAAGTCCTTTCTCCGTTTCTCTCTTTCTCTCTATGAAGTTCAAAACGTTCGTTATTTAGTTTCCTTGAAAAACGACTCGAAAAAGACTTTTTTTGTTTTTATTATTATGATGAATGCATGAGTGCACACACAAGAGTTTTTAACAAACATGGCGTAGAAGGGTATAGTGGTCATGGAGTCACGTCGCAAACCTCGCCCCAGGGTAAACTATGGATAAGGATTTTTGTACCTGTAGAACGGGTTCTAAGGGTCTCAGAGCTTTTGCTCGATCTTAAAGATACGTTGACTGGTATCTTCAAGAGAGTTTTCTCCGAGTGTAGTATCTGCGTGACAATTACTTTCGTAATCACCGCTCTACGTCCTAAGAGGCTTTAAGTGGGGTTAATGGGTTTCTAGGTCCTCCTGGTACAAATCAGTCTCGGAATGCATTGGCGCAGTTAATCACAACCAGCCAGGCAAATCCCAAGAGTAGATTTGGGAACCAAGATTAGAGGGTTTCACTGAGAAGACATCCTCCATCCTATCTTAGGTTGCACTCAAATCCGGGTATAGGATTTCTCACCACAAGGGGGAATCAAGTCCTTTCCCGATACAGAACATATAAAAATAAACAAGTATAAATGCAACAAACACATGAAATGACACAAAGGTTAGGTAGGACCTCTCTTGTTTGAGGGGGAATTTGGCATCCCTAATTCCTCATTGGGGTTGGACCAGCACAGGTCAACCATTGGTTTGGATTAAAACCAAGGTTATTACTTGTCCCCAGCAGAGTCGCCATTTTTCTGTGGTGTCGTTTTTTTTACCTCCCCGTTTCACTTGGGAGGACGGCACGCTAGACCCTTCACGCGAAATTTGGAAGGAGAGAAGCGCCTGTTTGTGGGATGAATTTTATTTCAGTTCTTCCTACGATAGCACACAAACTTTTTAATTATCCTACGAGGAGGAAGGGGAAAAAGATCTCAAATAAACCCTAGGAGTTTGCTAAGTGTGGGGATTCACCTAGACTAGAAATTCTGGAATCCGGGAGGTCGGTTATACATAGGGAAGGTTTTAAGCACCCTACATATCCGTAGTACTCTACGGGAACCTTCTCTGTGTCTATGTGTTTATGTTTGCTGCTAGATGATTCAGAAAGTTTCTCCTTTGTGTTAGGAGGGAAAATTGAATTGAATTGAAAGACAGATAGACTGACTATTTTTGGTATTTGCTCGTTGAGATTCCTTATGAATCTCATGCCTACATATCACTAATGGAAGTTAGAGCTTTTTGTAGTTCGGAGAACTAATTAGGGAAATTAATTGTTTTTGGGTGCCTTGCTTGAAGCTCAAGGTTGAAGCTTGAATTAAATCCTTGTTTACAGTAAAGAGACATGAAGTCATCTTTACAGAGAGGTATTTGTACTATTCCACCACAAACATTTAAAGTGACAGAAAAGCTGAGTTTTTTTCATTAAGAGAGGGACCTTACTTGGTTGTGTACAAGTATGCCAGTCACGTGTCTCTTGAATGAAAGATTCTCGACCAAATTAGGGAAAGTTGTACAAGTCTCGGTGTGTGTTCCTCAGAGCATGCCTTTCAAAATCCTAAATGGGAGAATGATTGAAATTGAAATTGAAATGTTTGTTTGTTTGAAATGATTGTTTGTGGTGAGATATGAGAAATATCTCCCTATAGAGATAAGTTATGTCTATCTACTGTTTGAAAGATTTGATTTTAGCTGGCTTGTATGAGGCCCGAGCTTGAGGCTTAAAAGGTTTTTATAGACTCTGGGAGATGACTCCACTGGGAAGTAACTTTTGATTGAATGATTTGTGTTCTGTATGAAGCCCAGAATTGAGGCTGACTCTAGTTGGAGAGTGTTTATTTTGTTTTTGATTGAAAGGTTTATTTAGTGTTCTGCACAAAGCCTAGAATTGTGGCTGACTCTAGCTAGGGAGACTCTATTTTGTGTCTTGTACAAAGCCCAAGGTTGTGGCTGACTCTAGCTAGGGAAGACATTGTTTTGTGCCTTGTATGAAGCCTAAGGTTGTGGCTGACTGTTGAGGAAACTGAGTATGGATGACTCTCTGGGGAAAAGATCCTGAAGGTTAGGAATCTTTTGACACAGGAAATGATGTTTATCTACCTTGTACAAAGCCCAAGGTTGTGGCAACTTGATGGGGAAGGACTTACTGGGGGAGACTCTATTATCTGCCTTGTACAAAGCCCAAGGTTGTGGCTGACTCTTTAGGGGAATACTTATAAGTAGGGTTTTGACTCTAAGGGGAGTATGTGCCTTGTACAAAGCCCAAGGTTGTGGCTGACTCTTAAAATGGGGAAAGATCTACCAATGTGGGATCTTTAAACTAAGAGGGGAATTTTGACTCTATTGAGGATTACTCTATTGTTTAGAGACTAAAGGCTGACCCTTCTGGGAATTGTGCTTTTGTTAAGCAGAAATTGATGAATGAAAGACCCAGGTTTGAAGATTGACTCTACTGGGGAATTTGTTTGAGTGATTGACCTAGACTCTATTGAGGAGTTTTTTAAGGTTTGAAAGATGATTTTACTGGGGAATTTTTTGAGTGATTGACCTAGACTCTAGGGTTGACTCTACTGAGGAGTTTTGAAGGTTTGAAAGATGATTTTGGAAGCTAACCCTTTACAGGGAATTTGGATTTGAAAGATTGATTTTGGAGGCTGACCCTTTCCAGGGGTTTACTCAGATGGAGAGTTTATCTTTTAAAACCTGTTTTTTTGGAAGCTAACCCTTTCCAGGGAATTTGACTTATGAAGATTGATGTGGAAGCTAACCCTTTCCAGGGAATTTGGATTATAAAAGGAGTGTTTTTGGAGGCTAACCCTTTCCAGGGGTTTTGATTAAGTGTTTTAGACTTCTTGTTTAAAGCCCAAGATTAAGGCTGACACTAACTGAGGATAGACAGATGTGGAACCTAGACTCTGCTAAGGAGGAAAATTGTTGGAGATTGAAGATAAAGATGACAGAGACTGTCCATGTCTCTCATTCCAAAAGGTGGACTCAATGCAGAGATTGAGACATTCTTAGCTTGTTTAAAGTCGGGTTCAAAGAGTAGAAGAATCTCACCAGGGTAGGCTAAAAGGTGACTAAAGACCTGTTCCTATGTTTATAAGAAACCTGATGGGTCCTTGTATATAAGCTCAAGAGAAAGCTGGGAATATGCTTTTAAGAAGTCCGTGGGTCCTTGTATTGTAAGCCCAAGAGGAGGGTCATCGAGGGTCCTTGTTATAGCACAAGAGAAAGCTATGTGGTTTTGAACTTATTTTGGCTCTAAGCAAATGGCTCTAAGCAAATGGGAATAATTCCTCTTGGGTGGATGTGCCCTATTTTTGTTCTAAGGCTTTTTTCAAGATGTTTCATCGGGAATAATTCATCTTGAGGTTTGAACTAAAGATCTCTAATTAGGAAAGAGCCTTCACCGGGAAGACATTCTCAATCTTAGGCCATAGTCCTATAATATATATATATATATATATAGTTTATTTGTCCTAAGGTTGTACTCAGACGTAGTTCTAAACAATATATATACAATTTATATTTGACAGTAGTTTAAATGAAAGCTTGTAAATTGAAAGCTATAAAGGCTAACCTGGATGAAGAGGAGGCCTTTGAAGATGTATGTACAAAGCTTTACCAGTAGCTTGGTTGTTTATTGATAACAGTTGAATGTTTATTGTAAACAGTTTAATATTTTTGAAAACAGAAGAAGTGAAGATAGACACTAGGTCACATAGGTATCTGAAGAGTTTCACCGGGAATAATGCCCTTCAAATACCAGATGAATGTTTTGGAAAAACAGATGAGAAGATTTTGTAAATACAGTTTTGAAAAAAACAAACAATGAAAAGAAAAAGGTGTTGGGTCTTACACTCTAATATAGGCCCATTGAAATTGATTTACTATTTATGAAAACAGTTGAAAGATACAAGGTTTTGTTGTTTGAAAACCTAAATCGTCTGTTTAATCGGAGATTTAGAAAACAGTTTAAAAATTGACAAAAGTCAACTTAATTAAGGTAAAGACAAAATCTATACCTAATTAAGACCTAAATGATTAGGGTTTTTATCACAAAATATTTTCAAAAGATTAAGTTTTGAAAATCAAGTGAAAACTATATTTTTAAAGTATTAAACTATACTTAAAACATATGATTTTAAACCTAATTAAAATATATTGAAATAATATATTTTTTGTGATATTTTTGTATATTCTCAAAATAGATTTATTAAATGAGAAGTGTGTGAAAAATCAAGTGAAAATGATTTAATTTGATAGGTGAATTAATTAGTTGAAGTTCTGAAGAAATTGAATGGGAAAAGTGATAAAAAAAATAAGGTTTTGTCTCCCAAAGGGCTTGAACTCACGCCCTCTAGGTCACCACTCAAAACACTTACCATCTGGACCACGCGCGTAGCTTGTTAGACAAACACCTTCAGTTCATTATATTTGAAAACAAGTGCATAAAGGAACAAAAATAAAAATGAACAAAACAAAAGGTCTGAGGGGGGGTTCGAACCCCAGACCTTGGGCAAGAAAGACTTTGGATGCGCGCTGTAGCCATTGTGACATTACGATGAATTCGTAAATGACACGCCTATCATTCAAAATAAAATAAACTCATTCCTAGGAAATTTGAAAAATGGCGCCACCATTTTCATCTTCAACCTCAAGCTTCAAATTTTTGAATTTGCTATCTCCTTCGTTTCTCAACCAAACTTAAAAATGTAAACATGGATTTTGCTCGTTTTTGAACAAGGATCATGATGGTGTCCTTTGATTTTATTTATTTTCAGTGTAATTCAAAATTTGCACGCATAAACACTAAGAACCCTAAAACTGAAAATTAACATGAAATACTCTATATGCATGATATGATGCAATTGAGTGAGGGTTAATGATCCCTCTCAGGTGCAGAAACTTGTTGGTATAACAAGTTTTGATTTATGAAGCATGAATCATAGAGTTTGAAGCTTATGAAACTTACCTCTGAAATGGAGATCGAGCTCCGGTCAAAGTGTGTTACAGAGCTGTTGCAGCGATCCAAATAGCTTCAGTGATCCCCCAGGAAGGTGTTGAGATGCTTAGCTTAGGTTAGAACTCCCCAGAAACTCTTGCTCGACCTCAACTGATGTAGCTCCAAGTGAGAGGTGAAGATGATGATTATCCACGTACAGAAGTGTTCCAGGTGTTTGGATCACTTCTAAATACCTCCCTTGATGTGTTTGAATACTTACTTTCAAAGGAAGAGCTCTGGTTTGAAGAATCCAAGTGTTCTTGCCAAAGAGCCTTTAAAAAACTTAAGTTTGAGGGAGGAAGAGAGAAAGCAAGATTTCTGTTGCTTTGGTGTGTCTAATTACTGAGGTATGCTCTTCTATTTATAGGTAAAGAGTTCAGTGTATTTGAAGAGAGTGAGCTTTGCTTAATGAGGTTAACTTGGTTTCTTGGTTATGAAGAAATATGAGAAAGATCCATATGCAATTATGAGTTATTTGATACCACTCCCTAGCCATCGGTTTTGCTTGATCTTAGGGGACAAATTTGATGCAGAAATGAGCTCTAATTGGTTGGGAGAAGATTCCTTTGATGAATCACCACTTGGCCATAAATTCTCAAAATCTAATCATTACATAATCACATGTTTTGGTTTTGGAATATTCCCTTTAAATATTTGTGCAATGATGCAAACGATTCTATCCTATCCTTGCAATGTTTCCGAGGTTTAGAGGCACCAATTAGTGTAAGCACTTGTATAAAATTGCAAATTTCAAACTTAGGCATGACCTATAATTCCAATTCAAATGCCTAGAGGTTTCTTCAAAATCATTTGGGAAATTTGTGAAAAATGGGCTTAAAGTTTGAAGAAAACTAGGGGTTTTTGCTAGTTTCATGGAGGCAGCAACTTTGAAGCTCCATATCTCTTCAATGGTTGATTTCTAGCCAAAAAATCATATGTGACAAGGTTTTTTATTGGATCAAAATCTACAATTTGATGTTGGAAGTTTTTTTCAGTTTGTACTTGAAATTTTGAGATATTCCCTTCCAAAGTTTTGAAAAAAAGACCTTTAAACACTTAGAAAAATTTCTAAGTATGAAAAGTCAATCTTTGACTTTTTTATCCTTAATTGATTTTCTTGATTTTTCTAGGTAAAATGACTTCAATAATCACATATTGATGATATTGATCCTTAAAAGTCATGTCTTGACCTAAAACCCTAAAAGTCAAAGACGATCTTGTGCAGATGACTTTTTCAGATGAAGTGAAATCTTGGACCTTTGTGATGAATCAAGCTCTCCTCCTCAAATGAATGGTATGAATGGATTATATTGAGGTAATAGAAGTTTTAGAGCCATGTTTTGAGTATTGGATCTATGTCCTGATTAAAAGTCAACTGTCCATGTGAACTAGGTCAAAAACCCTAATTGTAGACCAGATGAAATTGATGACTGTAGATCTTGAATTGAGGTACAATGCCCAGGGGATATTGTCATATGAATCATTTGAAGGTGATTGAATCCTTTTAGTGATGTCTTGGGGCTTTTTGGGGTTTCCCAAATGTGGTCCCTGATTTCAGTCCTTGATGGGCTCAAAACCCTAGTCTGGTGACCTGAGTAAACCTGAGTCCTGATGACTGGTGTCTAATCAATCATAGGTGAATGAATGAAATCATTTGAGTATTTTGATTTTACTAGAGGTTATTCTCTTATTGATTGATCCTTTTCCTGAACTCCTTTTTCCTTGAGCATCCTCGATTGAGTACCAAATAAACAAGTGATTGCTCTGAGTACTTGTCTTGAGTTTGATGAAATGTCTGGAGGTGTGACATCTCAGGGGAAGTCAAAATTAGGGTATGACAAAATGCATACCATAAAGTCTGATCCCTTTAAAAATATGTTTTTAAGCATCTTTAGTATGATGTAACCGGTTACCAAAAACATGTAACCGGTTACATTGCTGGCAGTAGCTTTTCATCTTTGTTATTGATCTTTTTCAACATGATGTAACCAGTTAAATCATTTAGGTAACCGGTTACATGTTCGTGAATTTCAAATTTCTGGGCATAACGTAACCATGTAACCGGTTACATTTGAACCAGTGGCACTTTTTTAGGCTGTTTTTTAATCCAAACGAATTTGTCTTTCAAGCCTTTAACCATTGCATTGTTCCATCAAAATGCAACCATTATAAAAGGTGTAAAGTCACCTATATATACTATACATTTCAGATTTTATTCTTTACCTCTTTCATAATATTCACAATCTTTATCTCACAAATATTTTCAAACAAAGTGTTCCATATTCTTCAAATTTCATTGAGAAATTTGTTGCATTGCTACATATCATTTCAGAAAAATATTCTCATACATTCATATACATTGAGCACTAACATATCCTTGTGAATTGTTTTATTTGAAAGGGAAGATCAATCAAGTGATTGATATATTATTCATCTTCATAAACTCTTGTATCATTCAAAAATATTGTTCTTCCTTACTATCCAGGATTGTTTGAAGTAAGTGTTGTGTTTTGAAGAGGATTGTTCTTCATTCACATTAGTGTTGTTTGATCTTAAAGGTGTTAAGAACATTTGATCACCCTATAGGTTAGATAGTAAGCATAGGCTTGTACAATAATTCTAACTATCATGAAATCTCTTTCGTGTTGGAAAGGGAATTGTAGTACTCTCGGATTGTGAGGGGAACCAGTATATATCCTTGCGTTCTTTACTTTTCCGTATTCTATTGCTCTCATCACTATTACCAAGAAAAGAAAAGAATCACTCAAAAAACCTTCATACATTCAACCAAAAATTGTTAGAAATATCCTCATAAACCGATTAAATTTTTTGAGGATCTAATTCACCCCCCTCTTAGGCGTACTTTAGACTTACAATTGGCATCAGAGCAAGTTATAGGTAACTTGTTCCTAAGGATCCAGAATGGCTTCCGCAAATCAAAATCCTGTTTTCAAAGATGGTGGTAGAAACAACAAGGCTCCGCTATTTTGTGGTGAATATTTCAATTTCTAGAAAATTCGGATGAAGGCTCATTTAGAAGCACAAGGAGAAGAAGTATGGGAGGTTGTCCTAGAAGGTCCTCACGTTCCTGTAACTGTCGTCGATGGTGTTGGATCAAATAAACCTAAAGTGTCGTGGGATGATAACGATAGAAAGAAGGTTCTTGCTGAAAAAAAAGGCTATCAATCTTCTTCAAGGTGCTCTTAGTACGGAGGAATTTTTTCGAGTCTCGGCATGTACAAAAGCAAAGGAAATATAGGATACTCTTGTAGAAACTCATGAAGGTACCACTGAAGTTAAAAGATCAAGATTGAATACCTTAAGTCAAGAGTACAAACTGTTTAGAATGAATCCCGGAGAAACTATTCTTGAATTGCAAAAACGATTCGTTCATTTGACAAATCACTTGAAGGCACTTGGTAAGACCCTCACTACCGAAGAACTTAATCTTAAGGTGCTTAGATCTTTAACAAGGGAATGTCCAAAAAGAAAAACCTGTCAAAATTGACTTCCGCAACATTATTTGGGAAGCTTCAAGAATATGAGACGGAACTTGGAAGATTGGAAAAGCATGAGAACTTAGAGAAAATATCCAAAGGCATTGCATTAAAGGTAGATTCAAAAGAAAGCCAAATGAAAGATGCACCGGAGGAAGATGAAAACTTCTTGCTTCTTGTGAAAAAGGTTAGGCAAATATTTTGGTTATAAAAATGATATTGATAATGCTAACTATGCCAAAGGAAATAAATTCTCAAAGCATAAGGATAAAGAAGCCTCCACTTCAACACAAGAAGTTACATTCTATGAATGTGGGAAACAAGGGCACATAAAGCCGGACTGTCCAAAACTTTCCAAGAAAAATGGATTCAAAGGCAAAAAGGAGTTCAAAAATAAAAAGGCCTATATTGCATGGGAAGATGATGAAGTAAGTTCCTCATCCGATTCGGATAGTGACGAAAGTGCAAATCTAGCATTGATGGCATCACACCACTCCGATGACGAAGAAGGCGAGGTTAGTTATGATGATTCTCTTTTTGATAATGGTGCACAAGATGCAATAGATGAACTATTAAATGAGTGCAAAATTCTCTATAAAACTATCTCATCTCAAAAGAAAATAATATCATCTTTAGAAGAAAAGTTTAAAATAATTGAAAAAAAACATAAAGATGAAAAAGAAAAAATGATTAGTGTTCAAAGAGAGAATGTTGCATGCAAGAATTGTGAATCATTTTCTTTCCAAATTGTTCAATTAAAACGTGTTTTAAAAAGATATGAAAAGGGACAAATTGGATTGGAAAATATTCTTAGCACACAAACATACTTTAATGATAAAAGTGGACTTGGTTTTTCAAAGTTTTCTCAACCAAGTTCCAACAAGACTATCTTTGTCAAGGCTAGTAACCAACCAATTCAACAGAAAGTGAACAAGCCTAAATTAATTCAACATTATACTAAAAGGAAAAACTTTGTTAAGATGAAATCTTATCCTCCTAGATATAGAAGTAATTTCGAACCTACTTGCTTTTATTGTGGTATTATTGGTCATACACCTAATACTTGCTATGTAAGAAACTTTAGTGTACCAAGTGGGCATTATGTGTGGGTTAAGAAAGGTACTAATTATGAAGGACCAAAAGTCGTTTGGGTACCTAACAAAACTTGATTTGTTTTGTAGGTTTGCTTGAAGACCACTTCAAACATATGGTATCTAGATAGTGGTTGTTCAAAGCATATGACGGGAGACCTAAACCAATTTTCAGATCTAAAGCTAAAGGCCAAGGGTTATGTCACTTATGGAGATAACAATAAAGGAAGGATTCTTGGCAAAGGCAAAGTTGGTGCACCGCCTTTCACGTCCATTGAAGATGTTCTTTATGTTGAAGGACTAAAGCATAATCTTCTTAACATTATCCAACTTTGTGACAAAGGCTTCAAGATCAAATTTACTAAAGAGGAATGCTTGATTATTGATGAAGTCACCAATGAGGTAAAACTCAAAGGTACAAGAATTAATAACATTTTTATGATTTCTTTAAATGATTTATCTTTGAAAGTAAAATGTATTTTGGTAAACAATAATAATGAATCATGGTTATGGCATAAAAGAGCAGCTCATATTCATATGGATCATTTAAATAAATTAACCAAACATGATCTTGTTGTTGGCTTACCTAAGATAAAGTTGGTCAAAGATAAATTATGTGATGCTTGTCAAAAGGGAAAACAAACCAAATCATCTTTCAAACCAAAGAATGTGGTGTCTAATACAAGACCACTACAATTGTTGCATATGGATTTATTTGGTCCATCAAGAACAAGAAGCTTCGGAGGTAATGTATACGCTTTAGTTATTATTGATTATTTTTCTAGATATTCTTGGACTTTGTTTCTTGTGCATAAAAGTGATGCTTTTAAAGCCTTTAAGAAGTATGCAAAACAAATCCAAAATGAAAAGTCACTAAAGATTGTATCCATAAGAAGTGATCATGGTGGAGAATTTCAAAATGCATCATTTGAAGAATTTTGTGAAGAACATGGTATCTCTCATAATTTTTCAGCACCAAGAACTCCACAACAAAATGGAGTAGTGGAAAGAAAGAATAGGTTTCTAGTGGAACTTGCAAGAACAATGCTTAGTGATGCAAATTCCTAAATACTTTTGGGCGGATGCGGTTAGCACGGTATGTTATGTTGGAAATCGATTAATCATTAGACCTATCTTAAAGAAGACTCCATATGAACTCTTCAAAGGAAGAAAGCCAAACATTGCTCACTTTCAAATTTTTGGATGCAAGTGCTTTGTTCTCAACAATGACAAAGACAATCTTGGTAAGTTTGATGAGAAATCTGACGAAGGTATATTTCTTGGTTATTCTCTTTCTAGTAAAGCATATAGAATTTATAATAAAAGAACCTTAACTATTGAAGAATCCATACATGTATCCTTTGATGATACTAACACCTCTAAGAAGGAAATAGTTGTTTGTGATGATGATGATCCTTTAGATTTACCCTCAGAAGAACTTTCAAACGATAAAATTGTGAAGGCACCAGAAACTCAACAAGAAAGTGTACAACAAGAATCAAACACCAACGATCTACCAAAAGAATGGAGAACTCATAGAGACCATCCTATTGATAAAATTATTGGTGATATTAGCCAAGGAGTTTCAACAAGATTAAATCTCAAAGATGCTTGCTTACACATGGCTTTTTTTTCTCAAATTGAACATTCCAAAGTTGATGAAGCCTTAGGAGACGATCAATGGATAAATGCGATGCAAGAAGAATTAAATTAATTTGAGAGAAATCAAGTTTGGGAACTTGTTCCTAAACCAAGACATAAACACATCATAGGTACCCGATGGTTGTTTAAGAACAAACTTGATGAGAATGGTATAATTGTTTGAAACAAAGCAAGATTGGTGGCTCAAGGTTACAATCAAGAAGAAGGAATCGACTTTGAAGAAACATTTGCTCCGGTTGCAAGGTTAGAATCTATTCGTCTCTTACTTGCATATGCATGTTCATTAAATTTTAAGCTTTATCAAATGGACGTCAAAAGCGCATTCTTGAATGGCTACATCAATGAAGAAGTCTATGTCAAACAACCCCCGGGATTTGAAGACTTCAAAAATCCTTCACATGTCTTTAAGTTGAGAAAGGCTCTTTATGGTTTAAAGCAAGCACCAAGAGCATGGTATGATAGACTTAGCAATTTTTTGTGTGAAAAAGGTTTCGAAAAGGGTAAGGTTCATAAAACTTTGTTCATTAAGAAAATCAAAAGTAACACTTTATTGGTTCAAGTCTATGTTGATGATATCATTTTTGGATCGACTAATAAAGAAATGTGTGAGGAATTTTCATTGATGATGCAAGGAGAATTTGAGATGTCTATGATGGGAAAGATGAACTATTTTCTTGGATTACAAATTAAGCAACTCAAAGATGGAATCTTCATCAATCAATCCAAGTATTGTAAAGAGTTATTGAAAAAGTTTGATATGGACAATTGTAAAGCAATGAATACTCCAATGGGCTCCGGTACATATGTTGATCAAGATGAATTCGATACTCTAATTGATATTACTAAGTATCGAGGTATGATTGGTTCCTTATTGTAATTGACGGAAAGCCGTCTTGACATAATGTTTAGTTTTTGTCTTTGTGCTTGCTTTCAAGCAAATCCAAAGGAATCACATTTCACAGCAGTAAAAAGGTTCTTGAAGCATCTCAAAGGAACAACCAATGTCGGCTTATGGTATCCTAACGGTAGTGTTTGCGATTTAATTGGTTATTCTGACGCGGATTATGCAGGTTGTAAAACTGATCGTAAAAGCACAAGTGACACTTGCACATTCTTGGAAATGCATTAGTATAATGGGCTTGTAAAAAGAAAGCATGTGTTGCTCTTAGCACGGCCGAAGCAGAATACATAGCAGCGGGTAGTTGTTGTGCACAAATTCTTTGGCTTAAGCAACAACTTCGTGACTACGGACTTGATCTCAGATGCATTCCTCTTCGATGCGACAATACAAGTGCTATCAATATTACAAAGAATCCGGTCATGCATTCAATAACCAAACACATAGACATTCGACATCATTTTCTTCGCGATCATGTGCTTAAAAGAGATGTTGAAGTCACCTTTATTGATACTCATAATCAATTAGCGGATATCTTTACGAAACCACTTGCAAAAGAATCGTTCTTCAAGATTCGAAGGGATCTAGGCATTTTAGACGAAAATGACATTTGAAATTTTTTTAATCAAGATCATCATTCAAGGTGCATGCTACCAACCCTCTCTACTTTTAAAAGTTTCACAATTTCATTATGTGAAAATATTACATGATATAAATATGTGTTACATGTTGTTAGCTGGAGATTTCGTTTGAAGAGAATATTCTTTGAAGAGTTAGGATTCGAAGAAGAATGGTTTCTGATGACCATTTCTAAGAATAAAAATGGCTCCTGACAGCCATGATTCGAGGATGTTTGTTTAAGTTGAAGTAAAGATAATGGAAGTTGAAGCTAGTTCAAAGTAAATTGTCTTTAAGACTTAAGCGTTTTTACGAAATACGAAGGGTACTGAAGCTTAACGTGTTTTCGTAACATTCTCGGTTTTGATCACGTTGCCACGTATCGAAAGAGAATTCAGGCGGGAGGATTTGAATTTCGAAATAGTCTGTGTAACCGAACAAGGTCAGATGGCGCCCCAGGGATTCGAAGCGTATGCATGTGAGCAACGTGGCGTTTCGCTAGTGTAGGACCGTTAGGGTCGAAATTAGTATAAATAAGGATCTTAATATCAGGATCCAGGGGTGTTCATTTTGTACAAATCACTCACAAATCACTCAAGTATCAAGTGTTAAGAGAACGAGTTCGCTGAGAAATGTACGTATGACACCACCAATTTAAATACATTTGTACTCATCTTTATTCAAGTATCTTTCCAGTTTCTTTTATATTTCATTAGATTTCAGTTATTTACATTCTTGCACTTTTATCTTTCGTTTAAGTTTACTTCGAAGCATTTACATTCTGCAATATACGTTCCTGTACTTTAAATTTCTTGCAAATTTATGCTTGTTTCATCTTTTGGCCTAAGTTATATTTACGTGTATAACAAGGTAATTGTCAATCTTTACATTTCGTTTATTTTCTTATTTCGAAGCAAAACAGCTACAGAATATGAACCAAATTATCACAAAAGACAAGCTTTTTGACTATGTCCTAGGATCAATCTAGTCGACCCTGCGAGTAACCAAAGTATATTTTTTATAGTTTGGAAGACTAGCGGTTGTTTACCGAAAATCACCATAAACAAATTGGCACGCCCAGTGGGACAGTGTCAAACAGATTGTCATTAATTTGTTGCTTTATTTTGTCTAGAATATATCAAGACCTTATATGATTCTTAGGAACGGTAAATTAACCAACAGTGCGCCACCGATTCCTAAACGAAGGTACAACAAGAAAATGATCAATTCGACCAGCGGAAGGGGAGACCAGGATCCCCCACAAGGGTCAGGAACAGTAGCAGCAAATACTACACATGGTTCGACATCTACATCACAAGAACAGGAAATACCCATTTCAGGAGGATCTGCGGCTGCAGTTAGTTCCCAAGCCATGTCCGAAAACACAACAGGAACGATCCTAAAACGAGATGCTTCATTTCTCGACAAGTCAAGTACATTCTCCAAGGCCATTCTCATCTGCATTCGATGTATGGAGGCCCGGAAACCCTTATGGAATGTCGTATTCTTATATGGCAGGACCTACATATACTGCACCTAATGCCACGACATTTTCGCCTAATACAGGTTCGGTAGGTCAAAGTGCACAAAATGCAGGCACATCCAGCCAGATGCCTCTTTTAACTACCAACAGTCAAGCAGCGTTTAGGCAAGAAATGGACGCAAGTAACCATGATATGCTAGGTGCTCTTGCCAAAGAAATAGGGTCACTCTTTACCCCATTAGTAGCAAACATGACCAGAACTAACAGGGACAATGTAGAAACCTTCCAAAAAATACCATCACAAATAAATCGAATGGCAGATTTTATGGGAGTTCCACAAACTAGGCGAAGAAATAACCAACCCCCTTATCGAGAGGGTGATCCGATATTGGAGCCTGTTCAAGATGCGGTTCCTCCGCCTAGATCAACACCCGGTGATGCAGTTCCCCCACCTAGACCACCACCAGTTGGAAGAAACCAAGTGATAGATCTGGAGAATCCAGGTCGAAGGACCGACTTTGGTCAACAAGAGACCATCGAAGAGGGTCCCAGATTAAGGGTAGTTGGTAGGAACGAACATCCAGACGATGTAGTTCACAGGGTTAGTTGAGAAAATATGGCAACGGAGAATAACTTAACTGCCATGATAGAGAGAATTATGGCCAATAATGGACTTAACACTGGACTTCGACGTCCAAATTACACATCCCCTATAGCAAAATATATTATGCAAACGGAATTACCAAGAGGTACCAAGGTGCCTAACTTCACAAAGTTTTCAGGGGACACTAGTGAATCGACTGTAGAACACATAGTCAGGTATTTGACAGAAGCAGGGGATTTAGCGGGCAACGAGGATTTGAGAATTAAATATTTCCCTAGTTCGTTAACAAAGATAAGTCTGAAGTAATTGGTTAGCATCAAGAGGAAGTTCACGGAACCCATAGATGATTATTTAAACAGGTTCCGTTTGTTAAAGTCAAGATGCTTCACAGTTGTCCCAGAACATGAATTAGTCGAAATGGCTGCAGGCGGTCTAGACTACTCAATCAGAAAGAAACTGGATACCCAATACTTAAAGGATATGGCCCAATTGACAGACAGGGTTCGACAAGTCGAACGATTAAAAGCAGAAAAGGCCAGAGCAAATAAAAGTTACAAGAAGGAGAGGGTAGCGTATATTGAAGCCGAAGACGCTGAGGGCGAACCCTTTGAAGATTCATACGATGTTGAAGAGGTCGAAATAGACCTAGCCGAATTAAAAGAAGCGCCACCTTATTCTTGTAAACTGCTCACCCCTTTGAATGGAAAAAATCCAGTCGAGAATGATAAAAGCGATAAATTTCCAAAGAAAACTTACACTTTTGACGTCACTAAATGTGACGAAATACTTGATTTGCTAGTAAAAGATGGCCAGATGATAGTGCCTCCTAATTCCAAAGTTCCTCCATTAGAACAACAGAAAAAACGAGGCTTTTGTAAATATCATGGTTTTTTAGGCCATAAAACCTCACAATGCTTTCTTTTCAGGGATCTAATTCAGAATGCTATCAAGGATGGACGTTTGAAATTTGCTGATAAGACAAAGAATCACATGAGGGTTGATGCTGACCCCCTGAATGTTGTTGACACTAACTATGCTGAACCACTCGATGTCAAAATGGTAGATGTATCCGAAACTGATATTGCTGAATGGGAGGTGATTTCATCTGGAAAGCAGGCTACTGAGGGCCTAAATGACGATGCAGCCTTCAATACTAATGTTGAAGAATCTGTTGAAACCAAAGGCAATGAAAATTTGAAGGAAAATACTAGCGAGGCCACTGAAGACCTCAGGGTGAAACTCCAACAAATAAAGATCTCTGAAGCTTCCCCAACAGGTGTCAACATGGTGAATGTTAGACAACCTCTATCTGAACTAGAGGAATTAGAGAAGTGCTTATTGAGAGAACAAGGGAATGTCAACATGGTAAAGTATCCTCAGAAAGGAGAAAGTTTGAAAGATTATCTTTGGAAGTGTCACGAGAAGAATGCTGGACGGATGATAATGTGTCCAAGGTGTTCGATCATGCTGAATCGAAGGGTCCAAGCTAACTACGAGAGGGCCCAACGAGAAAGGATGGAACAGCCCTGGAGAGGAGGAAACCCGTTGCTCAAGGTTTATCCAAGGCCAGAAGAAAGCTTGGTGGGTTTCCTAGTTAGGTGTCACAAGGAAAGGACTGAGATTGTTATGTGTCCCAGGTGTGGGGCAGTCTATGATAACCTTATGGCGCAATCATTCGAAAGAACGCTATTTACTTCTAGTAGGGAATCTCAAGGACTCCGTCCCAACATGTATGTGTTCGACAATCGAACGCCATAAAAAAGGACTGATAGTCCTCATCCTAAAGCTCGAAGAGTGACGTTCAGACTCCCTGCAGACATACCCATGGATAGATGGACACAAGCAGGTGCAAGAAACAACAAGTGGCGAAGTTAGGACCAAGCACTACTAAAAATAAGACATTTGGTTAAAAGATTTTTCATCAGGTTTTAAGATATATGATGTAAAAAATATTTGTCAAAGAATTTTACATCAGACATTTATTTCCAATGATGTAAAAAAATATTTGATTTAGGGAAAAAATATACACGGTGGCATTTTGGTAAATAGAAGAAGTTTTGTTATATCTGACCTTTACATCGGGCTAGTGACTAACCAAATTGAAATATAAACCTTTACATCCGACCTTGTACTCAACTGATGTAATATCATTTCCCTTTTTAAACAAAAAAACCCTAAATCCTAAAAACCATTTCTTTCTCCTTCTTCTGCCTCGCGTGCCGCCATTACCCTCACCTCTGATTCGCACCACCACCAAACCATACTTTCATCAAAATGGAGAAGAGGAAACAGAATCAGAAACACGTCGACGCTGGCCATAGCCTTCTTCCCCACGATAGATCTCCACGAAAGCCCCAACAGCCGCGAACGGTGCAGTCCATCGCCACACATTGAAAGGTAACGCCGGAACAACACCACGAACCGCCACCACACATGCAAACGCCCAACGCTCAACCACACAACTTAGGTGAAATCCATCATCAAAACAGACGACATCGAAGCAACCTGATAATTGCGGTCTTTTTCATTGTAGTCGGGAATATAGTGGTGGCTTATTGACAACATTCTCAGATTTAAAATGCAGTTGCGGGAAGTTTATGTCCCAGAAGATATATTTGTCTCATAATGAAACGATTCACAATTTTGATAGATTCGTTGTAGATGCAGTAACTTTTTGTATTTCCGATGCTCTAAGTTTGAAACCAGATAGTTTTCAAAACTTTATTTGTCAATCAATGAATCTTTTTAGGATTGAAAACTCAATGCTATCAAGTTTATCACCGTAGATGTCACTCACAAGGAGGTATGTTTTGTCTGTCACATAATATAGTAGAATACTTCTTTTACAACATGGTAATAATGTTATTAATTGTTGTTTATTTTTAATTTCCAGATTGTTGGTTTGTTGAAGCTCTCCTTAATCTCAACGTCTCCATTGACATACATGTTTTTGCTGAAGAAACAATATTTTGAGAATACACAACTTAATCATGTCTTAAATTTTGATAATGGTGTTGCAGAAGAAAATGACAGAAAGGAAATTGAAGTTAAGGTACTTCGGAGAAAATCGAGTAACAAAATTTTGTTTGCTTTAGGTGATGCTGATTTTGCTGACTTTATTTTAAGTTTCCTAATTTTTCCCTTGGGAGGAGTACAACACATCTTAATGGGAAACTCTTGCGGGTCTAGCATAAACAATTTATACAAGAGCATTCTTGAATTGGACAGTGACACGTATTTGAAGAACTCATATTCAAATTCGATGACTTTATGTAAATGTTGTTGTAATGTGTTTGTAGTTTATAGTATTGTGGGAAAATTTGTGAATTTGATAGGGTTTGATTAGTTTTGTTAATTTTGATTGTGAATTAAAGAATTTGATATTTTGTAGTACATGATTGTGAATTAAAGAATTTGATATTTTGTAGTACATGATATGTGAATGTTTATGCTTTTTTTTATATTTTGTGGGCAGCTCTGGCAATGGACAAGGAAGGGCTTTTGATACAAGAAATGATAGAGAAAAAACAAGAGGGCGTGGTGGTGGTGGTGCGAGTGGATCGAGAAAGGATAAAATTGATGCTCTTTGGTAGGCTCATGTAAGCACGCCTTTGCCCTCTGATAGTTTTTGTTTTCTTAAACATTTTTTTTATATAAATTTATTCATTTATAGCTACTGAATGTGAGTTTCATTTGTTATTGTTCTTTTGTTTCTGAAATGAAGTGGATATTATCATTCTTTTCATGTATGGAGATAAGTTTGTCAATCTGTCACACTTTGATTAAGGAAGGACGCATTTTTATGGAATGTCTCTTGCACTACAGGAAAAAAAGGCCTCCTGCCACGCCCAGAAAACCGAGGCTATACGCAAAATAACCGTGGCGTAACGCTGAGGCCACGGTTTGGCCACGGAAATCCAACTGTGGAGTATACGACCGTGGCCTAAAGTAAAGTCCACGGTTTTTTGGTATAGACCACGCCTTTTTTACAACCGTGGCTTTTTTAGGCCACGGTTTAGGTAGCTTGATTAAGGCCGCGGTTTGTACTTGCCATGACTTAAAAACTGTGGCTATATGGTAAAGCCACGGTTTCATTTTAACGTTTACGACACAGTATTAGTTCAAGATATAGCCACGGTTTGGTTATGACCACCTATTTAAAACCGTGGTTATGTTTTATGCATTCTAAACCATTAATCTTGCCACGGTTTATTTCTGTATCATCATTATATATATATATATATATATATATATATATATATATATATATATATATATATATATATATATATATATATATATGTAGGCCATTATTTAAAGAAAGCTAAAGTTCTCTATACAAGAATCATTCTCTGTGTCAAAATTATATTAAATCATCAAATTAAGATGCTTTGCAATATTCTTTCATAAATTTACTGCAACCACCCTTTCAATTCAAACCATTCCTAAACCATAACACATTAGTGTCTTATCTATATACATTACATGCATATCATAATCTATATACATTACATGCATATAAGAAGTCAATATTCAATTTCAAGAAAATTGAAATTGTCAAGAACAGTGACAAAATGATGCTATAGTCCTTATGTTGGTTGTCAACTCAGATGCAAAAGCGACAAGGTCTGAATGATGCTATAACAGAGTAGTCGCCTGAAAATCCTTTGGCAGACTTGGCTTGAATGACACTACCTATGAAAAATCAACAAAAGAATGTCAGATTTATCTTTATCAACTTCTTAATTTCATAACAGACATAGAAATCAATTTTATAATTAATAGAAGTAGGGACGATATGTTTCCTAACCTTTATCTCCTTTCTTCAGATTTTAGGGCCTGAAAGCCAAAAATATCAATGTAATTCAAATGACTATCCTACATCAGATCACCATGTTGGAAAGAAAGCAGGTAAACAAGGTCATTGTAAAATTTCTATATTAGTCCTTAAAAAGTTATCATTACTAAACTTTTAATTAGAAAAATACAATGAGTCCTCAAGCTCATTTTTTACCCCTATAGTTTTCCATGAAGGTGAATGTGATAATATTTTAAACTTTAATGGACTTAAGAGCTAATATATGCAAGAACAATTTACATGTTTTCTCGTGGTTGTATTGTGTGTATGTAGAACGTGTACAGTGTATACAGTACAATAAAACCAGTTGGTAATGACAGTTCTGACTATAACTCTATCTACCACACGTTTCTTAGTAATGAAACCTAGTTGTATAATATTCTAATATATATATATATATATATATATATATATATATATATATATATATAAATATATATATAAATATATATATATATATATATATATATATATATATATATATATATATATATATATATATATATATATATATATAAAAAATATATTAACTTTACGACCATAACCAAACCAATAGTCAGTGGCAGTATAGCACCCGGTTCTTAATCAAAACTAATAATATAATATACATAACGCCAATGAGCAGAGCCTAATAGCAGCAGCATCTTAAAAGTCTTCAGTCAATATATATAAATATAATTAACTAGTTTTACACAAAGTTATCCATGAGGTGATGCATTAGTCAGCAATATCATCACTTGTTTGAATAAAGAATTTACCTTCTAGATGGATCCCATTCAACGTCGGTTGCCATTAAATGATCAGTAGTACTGGCCATGATTTTAAGCTCGTCAACATTGTAAAATTCCAACGGCCCACTGAAGCCTCTCAACATCGGTTGCCATTAAATGATCAGTAGTACTAGCCATGATTTCAAGCTCATCGACATTGTAAAATTCCAATGATCAGTAGTACATAGAGGAAGGAAGTTGATATCAGATACAATGTCACAAAAAATTAAAAAGAAATAGAAAAAAGTGGACAATTACATTAACATCCAAGGGTTCATTAAGAAATAGGAAATTACAAGAGTCTTTTTGCTGCTTCTTCAAGTAATCAAGTCCTAGCTTCAAGTGCATTCACAAACCAATAGTATGCCATGTCCATAACCATGCTACCAACCTGCCAAAACATCTATACATAAGCAAAAAACAACTTTACCATAATTCTGAACCATGTACACTATAAATTATAATTAACCAGGCAAACAGAACACCATTAAGGAGTTCTACACCTAAATAAAGCTATCACTATCTCAACAGAACTTGGATCGAAACCCCCCATCAATTTTTCTGATAAACTCATTGGCTGCAAAACCTTCACAAGATTAACCTATTTTTTACCAAATCCTAAGCATTTGTTATGCGTGTCTTAAATATTTTTTAACTTTATAGGACAGATAATGGTCAACGGGTTACATATTAAATGTTTTACATGTATTTTGCATTGCTGAAATGATTTTGCTTGATAGTTATAGAATGTTCTGTTTTCAAAATCACATTAGTTATATACTTGCTTTGTTATCCAAGCTGAAGTTATGCTTTAAGAACGTCAGCCTTATAAAGTCATGTATAAGGTACATACAATACAACACAAATACGTACTTGCAGAAAGTGTCTATACCAAAATATCAAATGATTAATAGTCAAAAGCCACAATTGCATGGTATCTGAAGATGACTTCTAGAATGGTATCTCGTAGAAGAACAATTTAATGAGCATGATAAATTCCACTATTCCAAAACAGCCATGATATATGAGTTTGCATAGACATTAGTTTCTATAATCGTAGTAGATTAAAAATTGAATGTATAGTATATAGCATACAAAACAGCTTAAAGTTGTTCTGCAGTGCTTATTAGCAGCAGGCCTGTGAGAAATATGCTTGCAGGAATCAATAAAATCACAAACCTGAAGCAATCCCATTCTGTCTTGAATTGAAGTCTGAGATTTTCCCATTCTCCAGAAAACTGACCCAAAGATAACTGCTGATGCAATTGACATCCTCGCCCAAATATAACTCAATCAAGCCTTTAAGACACATCAAATTGGTTATGGGAAAGACTGAAAACTTTTGCAAGTCCTATAATGCAATATAGCCAGGTTCAGCCATTTGATAAGTATAAAAACAATAAAGAAAAAACCAGACCTGCATCCAT
The DNA here is from genome assembly GCF_029867415.1 of Vicia villosa. Classification (NCBI taxonomy): domain Eukaryota; kingdom Viridiplantae; phylum Streptophyta; class Magnoliopsida; order Fabales; family Fabaceae; genus Vicia; species Vicia villosa. The sequence continues at coordinate 418,554 of NW_026705346.1, forward strand.
GCCCGTCTAAGAAGCTATCCCTGCCAAGAAGTTATGCATAAACATCAATAAAAAAACTCCTCTACCAGAATTAAATTTCATTTATAAATACTAGAATAAATAAACTAGGGTTGGGAGCCCGAAAACTAACCCTAAGTTTTGAAGGCGTCTTTCTTTTAGCAATAGAAGCACCTTTTAGAGGTACCGATGAAATTCCATGAGAACTCGGAGGCATGGCACTTGGTGTAGCTACTTTCGCCATTCAGCATTCACCGCACATTCACCACACATGCTCCAGATAGATCTACACAAGTTAAAATCATATAGATCTACACAAGTTAAAATCAAATCAACAAAATCGCAATCAGCGAAACTAAAGAACACACTAAAATCTTGAACCGAAATAGTCATGAAATGAAAATTGATGAATAGAAAGAATTGAGAAACGGAATCAAGAGAAACGACGAAGAAATAAAGAAGAGCATGTGGAGTAAAGAAAATGAAAAATACAAACACAAACCAAAACCAGATCTCAGAACACACAATCAGATCAAAACCTCCCTCCAAGTGAGGAAAATGAAAATTTTCGGAAGAAGCATACCTGGATTCGTGAGTATGTGAGCTTCTTCGAGCTTATTCCATGGCCGCCTTGAGAAACCGAGAGAGAGGTTTTTCTGTTGTTGTCGTCGTTTTCGCGAGAGAGAGAACCAAAGACCATCGTTGTTGTTGTCGCTCGCAAGAGAGATGAAGATGAGAACAAAAAGCTACCATGGTTGAGCTTTATTAAGCGCTGTTGATGTTGTTGTTCGTCGCGGAAGAGAGAGCAGCGAGCGTGAGGACGGAGAGAGAGGCTCCGCCTCTTTTCTTTTCCTTCTAGGTTTTCAGAACCCAAACTTTGAGTTAAGAGATGAAAAATGTATTGTATTTACGTTTTTTTAATTTTCTATTTTTTTTTAATTAAAAAAAATTAGAAAAGAAAATAATTAATTAGAGAAGCTAAATAAATTAGAAAAGAAAATAATTAATGAGAGGGAAACAAAAGAAAAAGGGAAATTTTGGAGGGTTGTGTGTTTTTGGGCTTGAGTCCCATTTTGAAGTGAAAATTATAATAGAAAAGAAAATATTAAAAGATAGAGGGAAACTAAAAAAAAAAGGAGGGAACTTTTGGAGGGGTTTTTTTGGGGTTTTGGCCACAGTTTGAACTGAAAATTATAGGCCTTGGTTTCTTAGTTGCGGCCACAGTTTGAACTGAAAATTATAGGCCTCGGTTTCTTAGTTGCGGCTTAAAATATCTACCGTTATATAACCGTGGCAATTGAAGTACAGGCCACAGTTTTACACTCCGGATTTAATATTCTATAACATACGTCTACGCTTTGATAACCATGGCCAAATCATATATGTGGCCACAGTTTATGAGCTGTGGACAATTTTAGCGTGGCCGTAGGCCAAATTTCTAGTAGTGTTGTAACTTTAGCCAATTAAAAGCAGACTTTTTGGAAAATAATATGTATTTTGTTTGCATGGAATTGGAGCAACATAGTGGATGAACTCTATGTTGTGACTTAATTAAACTGTTTTGTACTTGAATATTTACTAAGCAATTTACTCAAATTATGCGTTTGGTTAATATCTGCAGGACACAGATTTTACGTCATATGGCATCTGAATTGAAATTGAATATGAGGAGTGATGGTTATGTGAATGTTAATGATTTACTAAAGCTGAATTTGAAAACATTAGCTAATATTCCTCTATGATCCCACACTGTTGATAACATTAGGGAGGTCAGTTGATCTAGTATATGTTTGTTTTCTTTTCTATTTCTGGCTTCACACACTCATTCCATTTTATATGCTTTTCTGTTTCTATTTTGATTTGAATCCCCGTGTCATTATCCAAGGATCATTTTGATGGAAATATAAAAAATAAAGTAATATTGTTTATATTAGCCAAACTCCAATAATTTATTTTATGCTTTGAAGTACAAAAGATTGCATTGAGTTGGATCATTTTGATGGATTATGAATTTACTGATCCATCCTTTCAACAACAAATTTCATTATAAATTAATAATTTAGTTAATTGATCATGAACATTTAGATGTTGGTTGTATTACTGACTTAGTCAACACATAAATTTTAATTGTTTCTGGATTTGTTAATGCTGATTTTGAATAATTATCCGTGCTTACATATCCTCTTTTACTTGTAAACTCAACATGTGTGTTATTTTTATTTGCTGGAAACATGTTTAATGTGTGAGACATAATGTTTATTCTCAGTAAATGTAATTTTTATGTTGTTTTCAGAAGCTACAACTCATCTTCTCGTGGATGTATGTTGGTATTTCAAGTGCGCTAAAGGACTTAAATGGTTGGATATTTATTGTTTTGTTATTTTGTAGTAGTCCATCGTGTGTAAACTTTCTTATAATTTTGTACACTTGTGTATCATGGATTAATACTTTTGTAAATTTTGAAGAATATATATATATATATATATATATATATATATGCATCTTAGTTATTTGGTGCAATGAAATTATATCCTTCACTGGTTAGAAAAATATGAAAATAGTGACCTAAATGTGGTCTGCGTGTTGTGCGAAAAATGTGCAAAATAGAGATCTAACTTTGGTCTGTGTGGTATTTGAAACTTATATGGAAAATTAGGTACAAAATAAAGTACAGGTTAAAATTGGAAAAACAGATATTACATCGGGCAAAATGGAAAACCGATGTAAAAACTTTTCTATTACATCGGGCAAAGTGGAAAATTGATGTAAAAGCTATCTATTACATCGGGCGGACAGAACAGTCAATGTAAAATATGGCATATATATTTTTTTATAAAAAAAATGCATTATTTTTCACATCAGACATCTGAATTCAACCGATGTGGTATGTTAATTTTTCACATCGGGCCTTGGTCCGATGTAAACTGTCTCTGACTTATTACATCGTCTGGCTTGACATCGGGCCCAGGCTCGATGTAAAAAGTACTTTTTGCCCGATGTAAAAAGTATTTTCTACACTAGTGAAGGGGGAAGAACTGCAAGGGCCTATAGAAGGCAATTCCAGACCTCAAATCGAGAGATATACAGGCTGGAGAATTACAAGGGTAAGAATCCTATGTCCAGATCCCAGTGGAGAAGACACCAGAGGATGAAAAAGGCCCAGAAGGAATACAAAGCAAAGGAGGTTGGAGAGTCTAGCAGTACAAAATTCCCAATGTAGGGGGCACGATCAAGCAAACCTCCGGTAGAACGCAAACTATTCCGTTCTGAAAATGAGAAAGAAGAAGAAAAGATGCACTCCAGTCCTTGGAAAGAGGATGATAGAATGACAAATGATTTGGACTCAGACGGAGTGTCATCTATAAACTTTAATTGCAATGTAGTATCAGTGCTTCCTCACGAGTTTAACCAAGAAACAGAAGCAGAAGATTGCGAGGAAGCTGATGCAGAAGAGATGGCAAGACACAGACCTGTGTGTTATTATGTGCTAAACAACGGGGCTGTCGAATAGCAGAATGCTTTCTTCGAAAGGCCTGACGAAGGCATGAGAAACCATCTCAAACCACTTTACATAAGGGCCAAGATTGAAAATGTTGGCATTAACAAAGTCCTAGTAGATGGGGGGGCAACTGTGAATTTAATGCCCCAGTACATGTTGAAAAGAATTGGTATGTTCGATACTGATATAAGACCACATAACATGGTCTTGTCTAACTACGAAGGCAAAATAGGACAAACTTTGGGAGTCATCCAAGAGAATTTAACTGTAGGTTCGGTCACAAGGCCAACGATGTTCATGGTGATACCAGCAAAGGCGAATTACAATCTTTTGCTAGGAAGAGAATGGATCCATGGAGTTGCTGCAGTTCCTTCTACAATGCATCAGAGACTAACCATCTGGAGAGAGGATGGTATAGTGGAAAACATTGAAGGGGATCAAAGTTACTACATGGCTGAAGTCAACCAAGTCAACAAGACTAGTTTCGATAGAAATCTGGCCAACATAGGGTCGTGCCATGCAGCGGAAGATATATACACCCCAAATAAGAATGCTTTGTACTATTTATCCTTACACCCAAATGGATTTCACTGGAATAGGGAAATAATGGACGGTCTAGATGACACAGAACTTGTCGAAGGAATACCACCAATACGGCCAACTGGCTGGGATGAAGAGGGTAATTATGCCTGAGTCATCCTTCTTCGAAAAGATTTCGGCTTACATAGCCGAGAACAAAAGAAAGGCGGCTCTTGAAGCCGAACTATTAAATATGACTATTGAAGCAACTCAGAAAAAGGTAGAAGCACCAGGCCCTGGGATACATTGTATCCCTCAACCTCCCGACGACACAGTTCAAGAAGTGAAGGTTTCAGGCGAAGAAATACATCAAAGGCTGGACGCAATTTATGATGAAGAGCCCTTGGGATTCGAGAAAGATCCAGTGGCGTCATACATAAAGATGTTGGCTCAGGACCCACTCGAAGAAGTAAATCTTGGAGACGAAAATCAAAAGAGGGTGACATACATCAGTGCAAAGTTAGGGCCAACTTTGAAGTCAAAGGTTATTGCATTACTAAAAGAAAACAAGGATTGTTTCGCCTGGGATTACGACGAAATGCCTGGTTTAGGAAGAGATTTGGTCGAACTAAATTTGCCTATAAAAGAATGGAAGAAGCCCATCAAGCAGACTCCTAGGAGGTTCGCACCAGAGGTTCTCTCGAAAATCAAAACAGAGGTCGAAAAACTTCTCCGTTGCAAGTTCATTAGAACTACGAGGTATGTCGAATGGATTGCTAATATTGTACCTGTTATTAAAAAGAATGGTTCATTAAGGGTATGTATAGATTTTCGCAATCTAAATGCAGCAACCCCTAAAGACGAATATCCCATGCATGTGGCAGAAATGCTAGTAGATTCAGCCGCAGGCTTTGAGTACCTAAGTATGTTGGATGGATATTCTGGGTACAACCAAATCTTCATTGCAGAAGAAGATGTGTCCAAAACAGCTTTCCGTTGTCCAGGGGCAATAGGCACCTACGAATGGGTTGTAATGCCTTTTGGTCTAAAAAAAGCTGGGGCAACTTATCAAAGAGCAATGAATTCTATATTCCATGATTTTATAGAAACATTTATGCAAGTGTACATAGATGACATTGTCATAAAATCTGTTTCAGATTGTAGTCATCTTGACCATCTGAGCCAATCATTCGAAAGAATGAGAAAACATGGCTTAAAGATGAATCCCATTAAATGTGCTTTCTTTGTGCAGGCTGGAGATTTCATGGGCTTCGTAGTCCACAAAAAGGGAATAGAAATTAATCAGAATAAAACAAAGGCTATTATGGAAACAAAGCCGCCATCCACGAAGAAAGAACTACAATCTTTAATGGGAAAGATAAACTTCTTAAGAAGATTTATTTCTAATTTGAGTGGACGTACGCAAGCTTTTTCCCCCTTACTTCGACTGAAGCAAGGAAGGTTCGAATGGCATGCTGAATATCAAGAAGCTTTTGAGAAAATTAAGCAATATTTGATGCATCCACCAATATTGTCTCCCCCAAATGGGAAGAAGCACATGCGCCTGTATATCTCAGCTTCAGACAATATGATAGGTAGCATGTTAGCTCAAGAACATGACAATGGCATCGAAAGAGCCATTTATTACTTAAGTAGAGTACTCAATGATGCAGAGACTAGGTATAGCACAATAGAAAAACTCTGCCTTTGTTTATATTTCTCTTGTATTAAACTCAAGTATTATATAAAGCCAGTTGACGTTTATGTTTCATCTCATTTTGATGTCATTAAACATATGCTATCTAAACCAATATTGCATAGTCGAATTGGCAAGTGGGCTTTGGCCCTTACTGAGTACTCTCTAATCTTTCAACCCCTTAAGGCAGTGAAAGGGAAAATTGTGTCAGATTTCATTGCTGACCATGCAGTGGTTGAGAATTCACAACAATATGTAGATTTGAAGCCTTGGAAACTATACTTCGATGGTTCAACACATAAGGAAGGAAGTGGCGTTGGGATACTCATAATTTCTCCTGATGGAATTCCAACAAAACTCAAGTACAAAATTGAAGGCCCGTTATGCTCCAACAATGAAGTTGAGTACGAAGCGTTGATCGCTGGACTTGAAGCCTTGTTGGAATTGGGGGCAACTAGAGTCGAAATTAAAGGAGACTCAGAATTAGTAATTAAGCAATTGACGAAAGAATACAAATTTATCAAAGAGAATTTGATCATGTATTTCGTCATAGCAAATAGACTGCTTAAAAAATTTGAGTACGTGGAGTTAAAACACGTCTCAAGGGTGAACAATCAAGAAGCAAATGATTTGGCATAATTAGCCTCAGGGTACAGAGTATCAAAGGAAAAACTAGAAGAACTGATCGAAGTAAGAGGCAAAGCAATGGCCACAAAGCTATCTCCAAGTGATATGGAGAACTCACAATTAGGCTTCGCTAACGAAGAGGAATTTGAAGTTCTAAATATAGATTCCCTAGCAGAAACATATTGGAGGAGTCCAATTGTAAACTATTTGAAAGATCCTTTGACAGATACAGATAGAAAGGTGAAGTATAGAGCCTTATCATACTTCTTGATGGGAAATGAGTTGTTTAAGAAAACCCCTGAAGGAGTTTTACTAAAGTGTTTAGGCGAAGCAGAAGCATACTTGGCGCTTTCGAATGTGCACAGTGGGGCATGTGGTGCTCACCAAGCGGGGCACAAAATGAAATGGCTTTTATTCCGCTATGGAATGTATTGGCCTACCATGTTAAAAGACTGCATAGAGTTTGCAAAAGGGTGTTAGGAATGTCAAGAACACGCAAGTATTCAACATGCGCTTGCAAATGAATTAAGTTCAATAATAAAACCATGGCCTTTCAGAGGTTGGGCATTAGACTTAATTGGAGAAATTCGTCCCACATCTTCCAAAGGTCAAAGATATATTTTAGTAGGAATAGACTACTTCACAAAATGGGTCGAAGCGATTCCACTAGCCAATGTGGATCAGAAGGCTGTGATTGAATTTATTCAAAGACACATTTTATACAGATTTCGAATCCCAGAATGTATAACCACAGATCAGGGATCAGTGTTTACTGGTCGAAAGATGCAAGAATTCGCCAAAGAAATGGGGTTCAAGTTATTTACTTCCACACCTTATTATGCTCAAGCAAATGGACAAGTCGAAGCAGCCAATAAAGTGATAATTAGTCTTATTAAGAAACATGTAGGGAAGAAACCAAAAAATTGGCATAAAACTTTGGACCAGGCACTTTGGGCTTGTCGGAGATCACCAAAAGAATCTACTAATACTACACCTTTCCAGTTGACATTCGGACACGATGTTGTACTCCCATTTGAGATATACTTGCAATCAGTCCGGATCCAGAGACAAGCAGAATTTCCCCCAAACGTGTATTGGGAAATGATGATGAACGAATTAGTTAATTTGGACGAAGACAGACTTCAAGCGTTGGAAATGATAAAAAAACAAAAAGAAAGGGTGTCGAGAGCATACAACAAAAAGGTGAAAGGTAACACATTTATAAATAATGACTTAGTTTGGAAAGTTATTTTGCCTATAGATCGAAAAAATTAGGCTTTAGGTAAATGGTCCCCACACTGGGAGGGACCTTTTTGAATCTTAAAAGTATTCTCAAATAATGCTTATGAGATAGAAGAGTTGGCAGAAGACCGCAGGATTTTGAGAGTAAATGGGAAATATCTGAAAAGATACAAGCCACTCATGCATGAACTAAAAATAGCAAAAACGTAGACATTAAAAGTGTGCGCCGTGAGCCAAAATGGTGGAACAAACACCAAAATGGCTTTGTATCTAAGTGAGATATGTAATAAATAAACTAAGAAGACGGAACAATGTCAAAATACATTTCATTATGATTAAAAGAGTACATTCAGTCAAGAAGGTCGTGTTTGCATGCAAACCAAAAGTTACAAAAATAGGGGCACGCTAGAAGCTATCAAAGAAGCGTTCAAAATGATAGACAATAAAACTAAGGCCTACAACGCCTCTAACAATGCCTCCAACAATGCACCCTTTAGTTGATCCTTTGCTCCAAACCTTCCAAGGATAACAGGGGCAAGCTTTCTGCTTCAAAAAGATCTAAAGATCCTTCCGCCCGCATTCTCCTCACTATTCCCTGTTTGACAAACATGTGAGATAACAACCTGCCATAAGGAAGACATGTCGCTATGCCCTGACGAGAGGAGGTTATAGCAACAACTTTGGAAAGCTGTTTGAAGATCAGTAATGGAAAGTTGATTTTTCTCCCCCGGAGAGCACAGCGTATGAACTCCAGATCTTCCACCATGATGCTTTCTTGATCCTCGTTTCGTGGGCAAAAGTTGCCCACTAGAAGTTGATTCCAAATCCTGATAATTTTGGCACTGAAAGGATCATTGGCCATGAGGGCCCTCAAAACAGCAGAGGTGGTCATGGTGAAGGAGTTCTCAACAAAGACTTCTCCAGAGTTCTCGCATCTCAGTAGTTCAGAGATAGACGAGGGAGAAATGGTAATAGGGGCTCTTCGAACCTGAGACACGATGGTGGTTCTTCCTTCTGGATCTATCCGCAAGGATGCGAACATCCAAAAATCCTCCAGCATGTTTGGATAAACAGGCCCCTCCAGGATTCCCTGGTAAACTTGTAGTTGTTGATTGGCAAAGAGTGCGTCAACATTGATATGGTTTTCATCGAACTCTTCTACAGAAAGTTTAAATTCTTTCTTAATAGAAGACATGATAGTGTTGTAAGTTAAAGGTGTCATTGTAAGCAAGAGAGTGCAAAAAGGAAATTCTTTAAACTCTGTATTCAAAGGAGTACAAGAAGAAGAGAGAAAACATTGATAGGAATATGGAAAGAGGATGAATAAATGAGCAGAACACCAAGGCTTATATAGAGGACGTTGGTCATAAAAGAGTGATTACTCTTTAAATTCTGATTGGACCGCAAGTGGTTTCCCCGAGGGAAGATAGAGACTCCGCCGTTTCTGGCCTTGGAAGTTGGAATGTAATCATTTTAGAAACTGATACACGCACGTCTTAAGTAGACGTTTTAAAAAAATGATGTCATCATTTAATGATGGTTGCGGCTAGTGGAATAGAAACGTCAAGTCTAGGCTTAAGAGACTGCAAAGAGTAATCATGTCACGTGGATACACTATCGAGGTCATTATGGTAGTGGGAAAATAAAGTTTTAGCAATTTAAGAGTTGTTAAAATGTTATTTTTGTGACATTTGCAGAATATAATATATGGATAATTGAGAGGTAAATTGTGCATACATTCCTTGGCTAGTTTGATTACAAAAGTGAAACAAAGTACGAAACGTAAAAAATATTACAAGGGTTAGAGCAATTAATTAAAGTCCTTAGGGAGATTATCCTTTATCTTGAAATATTGGGATGTCCACAATGACAGACGGCGTTCGATTAGTGCTTGTTGTTTTTGAAGTTCTTCGATTTCTGGTACTAACTTTTATGTTGTCTCGAGGTATCGAATCCCTGACTGCGCCACTTCATTCAACTCATTCTGCTGGGATTGTTTGATTTCCTCTTGGCGAGACTTGGCAGTTTTTATCTTCTCTTCGAGGAGTTTAATTTCTTGTTCCCAGGATTTGATGTTCGCTTCACAAGTTTCATATTCCTTTTGGCGATTCGCTCGCTCAAGCTCAAGGACATCAGCCTTTCTAGTTGCATCACCAGCAGCTTTCCACGAAGAACTATGAGAAGTTATTTTTGCCTTGAGTTGTTCTTCAACATCTCGCTTTCGAAGAATATCGACTTGAAGCTGATCGACCAGAGAATTCAGCGAGACAATCACTTGTGAGACTTCCTCTGACACCAAGAGTAAATCCACCTTCTTCAAAAGATTATTCAAACCAAAACAGCTGGTGGAATCCTTACGTAGAACTTCGATAAGGTTGGCTTCAAAGAACTTTTTCTTTATCGGACGAAGGAGGTTTGTAATATCACTCTCCTTATTACTTTCCACCAAGACATTTGAAGAAGGTTCAAGCCTGATAGGCGAAACACTCTCGGCATTCATCATAGCCTTGAGGAAGCTTACAGGATCAGTATTCTTGAGTCGCTCCAGTTCTGTAGGAGTGAGCACTGCAGGGGTCTGCTTCGAAGCGGCCACTGGGGTAACTATAGTCCCGAAGGTCGAAGTTTCATTATTACCTTGTGTAGGCAAATTAGAAGCTTCATCCACATCCTCATGTTCAGAAATAGTGTCCTCGCTCCCAGTTGGCTGCTCAACTATATTGCCGCTATTTGAATGCTAGGGGTTTTCTTCCATGTCTTCATCTTGATGAGTAATTGGAGAAGCGTCATCCGAATGACTTTCCTCAACATGCACAGGTGAAATGATGGTCGCAATAGGTTGAACGTCTTCGAGAACTGGAGAAAGGACATGAGATTTACGTTGAGGAATACTTGTACATATAATCAACACTTGTTAAGACAAAAAGTTGAAGAAATTGTGTGTCACTTAGAAAGGGCGAATGTATACCATGAAGATTATCAAGATCAATATTGAGGTCTGAAGTTTTGAGGCCAGAAGTAGCTGTGCCCGCGTCATCCTACATTTACAAGGTAAGATATAAACTTAGCCGTTGAAGTTAAATATAAAAAAATGGTTATGTTATAAAATCCAAATACCTTGGTTGGGACATTATCTGGGCTCGAGTTATGGCTCTCCACAACTGGGATAGTACTAGTAACCTTTAAAGGGGATTCTTCAGAAGATACCTTATCACTCGAGGAAGCAAGCTTCGAAGTCCCAGATCCTTTTTCTTTGGTCAAAGAAATGGAAGTCTTTTGTCTTTTCTTCGTTGCTTGTCTGGTACGAGGAGGAGATTTGTCCTCGTCATCTGAAGCATTAGTGCGAGAAACTTTCCGCTTTGAAGGTGTCGGAGGCTTCGAACTCTGAAAATGCACATTAATCAAAGTGAGTAATATTCAGAAAATTGCACAAGTTAGAATATAAGGTATGTACGTACCGTGGGTTTCTTTCCAGTAGTGACAGAATCACTCCCACTTGTCTTGGTGTTTTTCGAAGCTCCAGCATCTTTCTGGGCAGGGGCTTCCTTAATAACTTTCTTTCGAGTCATAGCTGCAAACAAGATAGAAATCAGTATTTAAGTAAGAAAAGAAAGTTAGTCGAAGGATAATCCAAACTCCAACCTTCAGGTATAGGAGTCAAAACACGAACATGCTCAAGACTTAAATGAAGATGTCCATTGAAATTATCCAAGGTGTGCTTAGTCGGAACCACCCATTCAGCGCGTTTTTTAGATTGTTCGCAAAGGATTTTGGGAACATTCCCACACACAAACCAGTCTGGGAAAGGAGGACTTAGAGCCACACCAAAATCAGCACTAGGTAGTGGAGGGAATTTTGGAGGATTAAGTTTAAAAGCCACTTCATAGCGTAGTTCAGGTCGAACATTCGTGGGCAATTTTAACTCATCCAGTTTAGCAGAAAACTTTTCACGTAAAGTGACCGCAGCTTCACGAACGGTCCGACTAAGGTCATCAGGCCTGTAGATAGTTTCAAAGAATTTTTTAAAGGCTTGGATTTCTTTAATATGAGTCGAAGTACCTTTATGGAAGTTCTCCTGCACATCAGCAAAAGCTTCAGTTAGTTCTTGAGTAAGGCTCTCAGCATTGAAGATTTGCGTAGTATAATAATCTGTCCACCATTGATGAAAATCTATGGTAGAATAGAAGGCGGGCTTGAAGGAGATGGGAGAGAGAGTTGTAATGCCAACATATTTGGAGATTTTGGATTCATATTCATCTTCAGCTAAATGCAGAGTGTGTAGACACATGTGATTCCTCTTGTCATACATGCATTTTGGTTTAAGCTGAACCAATCCAAATTGTCTCGATACCAGATTTGGTTGATAGCAAAGAAGACAGCAATGACTTTTGGGGGATCGTAGTCGGTGGTATAATAGTTTAGGAGTGAGGAAAGCCTCCCAAATAACCATAGATTCGGCTTGTTGATCTGGAGAAGTTGCTGGAAATTCTCGAGTAAACCACTCAGGGCCTACTTTCCTTTTTACAAACGGACCCATGGAAGGACTAAACTGATAACGTTTAGCGAACATCATTATGTACGCTAAAAAAGATTCCTGAAGCTTTCCCGTTTCTTCTTTCGGAGTCAGGTGAGCCAACCTAGTTCCTTCTACTGTTCGATTTTTAATGGCTATATCTTCTTCATCCATAATGCCTTTATATGGGAGATGAGCCTCGAAAGTGGCATTGATCCATAGCTGCAATAACCAGAAGGGGCCAGCGAAGAGGAGAGATCCTGTTTTGTAGTTCTTGATGAGATCTGTTGCTTCACCAAGGTTCTCGTAAAGGAATCCTAGAGTTAACTGGCTTAGGTTTAACTTTTTCCCAGCATTTATCTGGTTAGCCATACAAAGATACCTCTTTGCTACTTGGATAGACCTAGAACAAAAAACACATCTCGAAAGCCAGAGTGCTAGAAACGCAATGTGTTCTTCATCTGTGACTTCTGTAGTCGTTTGGACATGGTATCTTTGGATAAAAGCAGTATAGGTAACTTTCGCTTCATTGAATTGGATGATGTCAATATCCATGAAGTTGGGATCGAAGATTTCCCCAGTTGGTCGAAGCACTGTGATAGCGGCTACATCGAAGAGAGTAGGGGTAATCATTCCACAAGGAAGGTGGAAAGTATTGTGAGAAGCATCCCAGAAATGTACTGATGCTACTAACATGGTTTGGTTGTATTCTAAACCTGTTTTGGATAATTGGATTAGGTCATAAATCCCTAGTTCCTTCCAAAATGAAGCCTTTTGTTTTTCTACTTTAGTTAGCCAAGCGTAATACAGGTCAGGATCTTTTGCTAAAGGAATTGACCTAAAGACTTTCACGAAATTGGTTACATAACTCAACCTAATTTTTTCTAAGACCGCAGTAGCTTCAATCGAAGTATCATCCGCATTGTCAGGTTTAGCTAAGATTGGGTGGCCGTCTTCATCTATTTTGTTCATACTAACCAAAGGCCTAGTTTTATAATAAGCAGGGAAAAATTTACCCAGAGAAGGGTTATTTCCTCCAGGTAAGGGGCCCATAAAGGCATGAGTTTTTCCAGAAAGTTCAAAAGGGATAATTACTTGAGAAGCGTAAATAGCGCGAGTCTCTGCGGCGTTTGGGTCTGGAATATGTTGTTGATTCCCTATCTGTGTGGAATTTTGAAGTTTTTGAATAGGTTGGAGAGCATTTGAAGAAGACGCCATGGATGATTTTGTTTCAAGAATTGGGTTGAAAAAACCAAAGAGGATTTCTTTTTTTTTTATGATCGCAGAATAATGGAAGATGAAGTTGTGTGAGGGCAATGGGTTAAGTATTTAAAGGTTTAGTGGAAACCTTTTCAAATCTTTTGGGTAAAGGTCAAAAGACACGCGGCAAGCGCTGATTTAATCCAACGGTGGTCGAACAGTTGTTAGCCTTACTCCTAGTATATAGGAGCAATGATCACAAGTATTGACAAAACGTGGGAATGCACGTTTTGAAGAGAAGTTTTTGAAAATGACAAGACGTTTTTGAAAGTTGAGTCATAAATGATTATGACGTTAGTCAGTTGTCTTGGAACTCTAAAAAGTGAGTAAAACAAAATCTCATCATGACAAGAAACGCCTATTTCTCTTGTTTTTGGAAACAGGCATTTATTGGGGGCAATTTGTTAGCTGGAGATTTCGTTTGAAAAGAATATTCTTTGAAGAGTTAGGATTCGAAGAAGAATGGTTTCTGATGACCATTTTTGAGAATAAAAATGGCTCCTGACGGCCATGATTCGAGGATGTTTGTTTAAGTTGAACTAATATAATGGAAGTTGAAGCTAGTTCGAAGTAAATTGTCTTTAAGACTTAAGCGTTTTTACGAAATACGAAGGGTATTGAAGCTTAACGTGTTTTCGTAACATTCTCGGTATTGATCACGTTGCCACGTATCGAAAGAGAATTCAGACCGGAGGATTTGAATTTTGAAATAGTCTGTGTAACCGAACAAGGACAGATGGCGCCCCAGGGATTCGAAGCGTATGCATGTGAGCAACGTGGCGTTTCGCTAGTGTAGGACCGTTAGGGTCGAAATTAGTATAAATAAGGATCTTAATATCAGGATCCAGGGGTGTTCATTTTGTACAAATCACTCACAAACCACTCAAGTATCAAGTGTTAAGAGAACGAGTTCGCTGAGAAATGTACGTATGACACCACCAATTTAAATACATTTGTACTCATCTTTATTCAAGTATCTTTCCAGTTTCTTTTATATTTCTTTATATTTCAGTTATTTACATTCTTGCACTTTTATCTTTCATTTAAGTTTACTTCGAAGCATTTACATTCTGCAATTTACGTTCCTGTACTTTAAATTTCTTGCAAATTTATGCTTGTTTCATCTTTTGGCCTAAGTTATATTTACGTGTATAACAAGGCAATTGTCAATCTTTACATTTCGTTTATTTTCTTATTTCGAAGCCAAACAACATACAGAATATGAACCAAATTATCACAAAAGACAAGCTTTTTGACTATGTCGTAGGATCAATCTAGTCGATCCTGCGAGTAACCAAAGTATATTTTTTATAGTTTGGAAGACTAGCGATTGTTTATCGGAAATCACCGTAAACACATGTGTTAGACTAATCTTAAAATTAGAATTTTTAAGTTTTTTTTTCTCATGTAACCGGTTACATCAGGTAAGTAACCGGTTACATTACTGAATGTTATATTCTTCTCGTCTCTGGTTTTTATATTTTTGCATCATGTAATCGGTTACATGAAGTAGGTAACCGGTTACATTACTGAAACTTTCTTTTCTTTTTTATTTTTGTTCATGTTTGATATCATGTAACCGGTTACATCACTGCGCTTTTGACTCTTCTATGAAGAATTTATGTGTTTTCTTAATTGCTTTTTAATTATAGTTTAAATACTTCTATTGCTTGGTCTTACATTCATCTCCTCTTCATTGGTCAAATATTCAACCTATCTTCAATATCCACTCACAATTCACCAAATACCCACATCACTCTTAAAATACCCACATATATTATACTCTTATAAAATCACTTTTATCTACTCATTTACCAAATAAGCCAATTTAGAATCACTTTTTCACACCTCTTCAACACAAAACGTGAAACACCTTCTTCTCCTTCCAAAACCCTAACTCTTCCAAGCTCCATCAATGGCACCATCAAAAAGAAATTCCAAAGGCAAGGCAAAAATGGGAGAAGGTACTTCAAACCCTCCAATCAATTCAAATGAAGAAGCTCCTCAACCCACTTTGATGCAAAGGAGGATCCAATTTCCATTCCGGAATAGAGCTCTCACCTCTGTAAAATACGGTAACCTTGAATCCTTCCCTTCCAATAGCTTCCATTTTCATCCTTTACTAAGGTTTCAAGGAATTAAGGACTTTATTGAAACTTCTACTGTTGTGTATCCTGACCTAGCCAAGGAATTTTATGCTAAACTTTCAATCTCTAGGAACTGCACTTTAACTACTATTATAAAGAAAACTGACATGGTTTTAAGCTTAGAGAAATTTGGAAGTTGTCTAGGCTTACCCACCGAAGGTGTCCGTATTCGACATAATGTTGTATGTGATGAATAAGGGTTTGAAAATTATGAAAAGTATGCTTACTATTTCACCATTAGTCGTGTCTCTGAGCAGGAACTAGCAAGTTGGAACGCGTCCTCGGACCATGTTCATCTTTATTCTGCTAAACTTTCCGTTAGTGATCGTATGCTACACTACTTGATTTCCTATATTCTGATCCCAAAACTCTCTAACCATTCCCAAATTAGTGATATTGATATGCAGCTCATCTTTGCAATTAAAAACCGCATCAAAGTTAATTGGGCGTATGTGGTTATGCATTACATGCTTCATAAATGAAATCTTCGAGGTAGCTTTCCGTATGCTCATCTTATTTCCCGCCTTTTGGAATATTGTGAGGTTCCATTGAATAGAGAACCTTTTGTTGAGATGACCGCTAGAGCTTGTGAGATAAGTGTCAAGGCCGCAAACAAGAAAATGAGAATTTTTAAGGATGTTGATGGAATCTATAAGCACATTGAGCAACCTCCTCCTCCTCCTAATATGGTTCCAAATCCAAATCCTATTCCGGAAGGTGGTTACACAAATGAGTTTCTTTACCATCATATGTGTAGTATGGAAGAACGCATCAACCTCAACATCAACACTCACTTTGACAATCTCCGTTCCGAATTCCTCGCCGCTTTTGCCAACCAAAACCAAAACCAAGGAGAAAATGAGGAAGACAATGAGGAAGAAATGGATGAAGATCAAGCTTAGGAAAATTTCTTTGTGTTTTATATTATATTTCGTATTATGTTTTATGTCGTATCTCTATTTTCAAGTTCTTATGCTCAAAATAATATATAGTACTTTTGCTTCCTATGTATGACTATGTCTTGCTTTATAAATTAGTTGTGTGTTTTATATATAATTATCTCTTTACTATGATCTTTTTCCCCATCCTTTTTGATAATTCCAAAGGGGGAGAAGAGACATGTATTTGTTGTATATTGTTTGTATCCATAAAATTGTGCAGCTCTATATATAAATCAAGAAAGGCCATATATAAAAGAAGGCTATCAAGATAGGGGGAGCTATCAATTTGCCAAAAATAACAAAGTTCAAATACACATTGGTTGTCATCATCAAAAAGGGGGAGAATGTATTTTTAAACTTCTCCAAAATTACTTGGAGACTTAGTTTTGATGAAGACAACATATTTCAAAAAGAATGAGCAAAGACAAATGGATAGAAGATCAAGACTTACAACTTTCATGAAGATTAAAGACTTGGTTTGATTGATCTTCAAATATTGGTACAAAACTAAAACTCTTTTACATTGATATTGTTTAGTGCTCAAAAGATATAATTTCATACAAATTCATTATCAAAGTTTCATACAAATGCATACCATAAAGTCTTAGATCTTTAAAAATATGTTTTTAAGCATCTTTAGTATGATGTAACCGGTTACCAAAAACATGTAACCGGTTACATTGCTGGCAGTAGCTTTTCATCTTTGTTATTGATCTTTTTCAACATGATGTAACCGGTTACATCATTTAGGTAACCGGTTACATGGTCGTGAATTTGAAATTTCTGGGCATAACGTAACCATGTAACTGGTTACATCTGAACCAGTGGCACTTTTTCAGGCTGTTTTTGAATCCAAACGAATTTGTCTTTCAAGCCTTTAACCATTCCATTGTTCCATCAAAATGCAACCATTCTAAAAGGTGTAAAGTCACCTATATATACTATACATTTCAGATTTTATTCTTTACCTCTTTCATAATATTCACAACCTTTATCTCACAAATATTTTCAAACAAAGTGTTCCATATTCTTCAAATTATATTGGGAAATTTTCTGCATTGCTACATATCATTTCAGAAAAATATTCTCATACATTCATATACATTGAGCACTAACATATCCTTGTGAATTGTTTTATTTGAAAGGGAAGATCAATCAAGTGATTGATATATTATTCATCTTCATAAACTCTTGTATCATTCAAAAATATTGTTCTTCCTTACTATCCAGGATTGTTGGAAGTAAGTGTTGTGTTTTGAAGAGGATTGTTCTTCATTCACATTAGTGTTGTTTGATCTTAAAGGTGTTAAGAACCTTTGATCACCCTATAGGTTAGATATTAAGCATAGGCTTGCACAATAATTCTAACTATAGTGAAATCTCTTTTGTGTTGGAAAGGTGACTGAAGTACTCTCGGATTGTGAGGGGAACCAGTATATATCCTTGCGTTCTTTACTTTTCCGCATTCTATTGCTCTCATCACTGTTACCAAGAAAAGAAAAGAATCACTCAAAAAACCTTCATACATTCAACCAAAAATTGTTAGAAATAATCTCATAAACCGATTAAATTTTTTGAAGACCTAATTCACCCCCCCCCCCTTAGGCGTACTTTAGACTTACACATCTACGATTGGTGGAGGCGAAGAAGTTTTTTCAGCAGCAGTTGGTAAGACAGCTATAGGTTTTTTCAGCTGATGAAGTCTATAACACCCCATATTTTCCGTTTATTAATTTAATTTGGATTTAAATTAAATAATTGGAATTTTAGTATTTTAATTTGGATTTAACTGAAAAATGATGGAATAAGAGCTATTGGGCTTATGGTGTAATGTTAGTAAAAGAGGGGTTCTAATTTGTTAGGCCTTTTACTAAGTTGTGGTCATTTTATTTTATTTTTCATAAAATAAGAAAAGAGTCATTTGGGGAGAAAAAGAAAGAACATGTGAAAGAGCAAAGGAGAGAAGAAGAAGAGGAAGAAGGGAACCTTCAAGAACATCCATCGAGGTAAGGGGGACTCTTCCTTTTAGTATCTCTTATATGGTCTTAGGTAATAGGTAGATTGATGTATGGTTTGGTTCAATTAGATATTGGGATTGTTAGGTTAGGGTGTTATAATTCGGATTGAATTGATGAAAATTGTGTGAACTATTTGGTTAATAATGAGTTTAAATGATGTTTGGTGGTGTATGGTTGAATGTATGATGATTGTATGCCTGTATATGCTGTTTAAACTCGATTTTGGACTGAAAATAGGTGGAATTGTAGGGTCTGTCGCAGACCTGAGAATTGGTAAAATCGCAGGTCCGCTAAGCGGAGGGGGGTCCGCTGAGCGGAGGACCCGACCTTGTTAGCTTCTGTCTAACGTCGCTAGAGGTCCTCTGAGTGGATGTCTGAAGGAATTCACTTCTGCCTCGCGTCGCTAAGCGAACCTTGCTGTGTGGGAATTTTTCTAAGACTTGAAATACATATCTTTTGATTCGTGAATCCTTTCTTAGTGTCGTTTTGGGCGTTGTGCAAGTAATTAAATGTTTTATATGATGAATGATGAATATGGGCAGTGGCCGGCTTTATTCTTTAAAACTCGATTTAATTACTTGATGAGAATTGAACATTGTGTGCATATGAGATAGGTGTGACAATGTATTTGATTTCATGATGAATTGGTTGTGATTATTATTATGATTGTGATGATTGCATGACTATTTGAATGATATTGAAAATGTGTACATACTTATTCGGTGATGTGATGTTGAGATGAGTTGTTCATCGTGATTCGGTGATGTTTTTAAGTATGTTATGTGTGTTTCATTCATTCATATGCATCCGGTGATGGATCCCGGTGATGTTTGGATCAATGGTGGACATAATTCCCATTGTGCAGAATTTGTGTCAGTGGGCCGTATCTCGATGAGGCGTAGATCAGTCAGGTGGATTGATTCCACGGTTTATTGGTACCACATGCATAGTGTCAGTTGTGTCATATGCATTTTGTCATTTCGTGATTGTATAGATTTCTGTGTTATGTGTTGTAATCTATTATTGTACGAATTGATGAATAATATATGTGAATATGAATATGTTTAATTGGGTGAACGATATATTATGATGCTTGTTGCTTATGAATTGCATAATATTTACTAACTGCGAATGAGACTCACCCTTACATGTTGTCATTTTCAAATTGAGGAGTAGCGGCATTAGTGCTTGGTGAGGATGACTCGTAGAGTTTATCCATTTATGTTGGGTCGTGTCGGTCATGCTCTGATCTTGTAACACTGGGGGACGATAGTTATAGAGTTTTATGAGATTACTCTATTTTATTTGGTGCTGGATTATATTTCCATTTGGTTGTATTGATGATGTTTCTTATTCTGCTGTGATAAACATGATTATGTTTTGGTAAATCGTTTCCTAATGAAGCATGACTTTGACCATAGTTGGTTTATTTGTTTTTAAATAATTGTGGCACCCTTGTGTATATGTTTTTATTCTGATTAATTTTTAAAATTGTCCCGGGGTTTAGAAGGGTGTTACAATAGTGGTATCAGAGCATAGTCGGTCATTGTGACAAGAGTCTTAGTGTCAGTCTTTTTCCCTTGTATGCGACTAGTGCAAGCTATCACTGTCAATAATTTTGGTTCTAATGGAATTATTTTGTGATTAGCAGAACAATGGCTGGAGGAGGTGGAAGAAACGATGATGTTGTCTCTGAGGCTTTGGGTATGATTGCTGGTGTGCTGGGAGGAAATGCAAATGGAGCTGGGATTGGTGCTGACAGGAAATTGGGGAATTTCCAGAGGAACAATCCTCAATTGTTCAAGGGCACACATGATCCTGAAGGTGCTCAGAAGTGACTTAGGGAGATCGAGAGGATTTTCAGAGTCATCGATTGCGCTGAGAATCTGAAAGTAAGGTATGGTACTCATATGTTGTCCGAAGAGGCTGATGACTGGTGGATGGCTACTAGAGCTGGAGGAACACTTTCGACAAGGAGTTGGTCATTGTCCTTGGCAGTCCCCAGAACCAGTGAGAGATCTGAAAGACTAGAATCAGAACTAGTTGAATAAAAAGTATAGTGCATGGTGGGACTAGTGACAGAATCAGAATCACTACGAATAGCCGTGATAGTTAAGTCAATTAACTCACCAGCGGCTAAATTAGGATTATCGTGAGGAAGAGGAGTGTCGTTAGAAAGTGGAGAGTACTTAGCCGTACCAGCAACATTAGTCTGTGGGTCAGAAGAACCAACCTGCAACGGAGAGGAAAGTTTAAAGAAATAATTCGATTCGCCCAATAATCATAAAAGTTTGTGGTGATTAGTTTTCACCTAAAGCGCTGGATTAAAACTCCATTGTTTCTCTTCTCCTTTTGAAGCGGCTACGACGACTTTAGGAGAATCCGGCTGCTTAATTGAAGTTAATGGAGGGGGAGTAACAGAGGTTGTATTCGAAACTAAATGTCAATATCAGATGAGGCCAAAACAAAAGTATTTTTCGACAAGAATCTTACTTCTTCTTTTTGTGTTCAAAGGCGTAGGATCATCTTCTGACTCCCCGCCAGATTCGACAAGGGGCAGTGCCACAAGGTTCGGAGGCCTTGATTTTTTGTTTTTTTTTTTAGCCTCCTTACCTTCAGGAGAAGACTCCTTCTTCCTTTTGTGTTTGGAGCTAGGGGACCGGTGAAGGGACTTAGCATCCTGAGATGGTTGGAAAAGAATATGCTACATAAGACCAAAATTTTGGCTCAACATGAAAAGACTTAAGTCGAAGAGAATACCTTCGCCCCTTCAGAAGTGTGTGACTTATCCTTCTTGGACGATTTGGATTGGTGAGAGGGAGCAGTCGAAACCACATAATGTTTTCGACTCTAGCACAAAGGTAGATATTCAAGGGATGAGATACGGGACAATGAAAACATAACACAAGAGTCAAATAGGAAATGAGCCAGAGAAGTAACCTTGTGTAGAGAAAGTGAGATGGGTTCTTCGTCAGAATTAGGGCTATTATGTTTGGACTGCAGAACAAGTGTCAGATTAAACAGCAGCAAAACAAGAAGAGAAAAATCTACAAGTTTAAAGATGTACCTTTGCTTTGGAAGAGTCGGCTTTGTTGGATTTGATGGCAAAAGTCTCTTTGGCAGCTGCAAGAGGAATGGCTAAAAGAAATGGCTAAGTTAGTAACATAAAAAGTCGAAAGAAATGAAAGGAACTTTCCAAAAAGCTATTACCATTGGGGATGGCAGTAAGTGTTCTCACATTTTGAGGAGCAATATGCAAAACACCTGGATAGTTATCCAACCTGTACTTTGTCGATTCCACTCTAGCGGCCTTTTTCTTACAAGCATTCTGGATATCCGACAAAGGACAATAATGTCAGTCTGGGATCGGTGGTCGAAATTTCAAAGCCAAAAGACTAGTGGGCAAGGGAGGAAATTTGATTTTTGCAAAATGAAGTGCGAAAAGATATTTATCTTTCGCATAACCAGGTATTTTTAAAGAAGAAATCTTACTGGTTACCTTCTCCCTTAACACTTCAGCCGCTTGAGAAATGGTTTGACGAAGATCATTAGACAAATATACCCCCCAAAGTATTTCTGGAAAGCTTGAATCTTCTTGATGTTAGTATCCTTACACTGAGTAGGTTTGCCCTGCAAGCGATTAATAGCAGTAGTTGTTCGACAATCTTTTTATCAGGATCACTGACAAATGTAACGAAATAAGTTCGCCACCAAGTCTCAAACTGTTTAGTACAGAAAAACGCAGGCTTAAAGTTGGTAAAGTTTAGAGAAGGCCGACTATTCCATATGCTGTCGTACTCCTCTTGAACATGGTCCCAGGATTCGTCAGCAAGGACATCTACCAACAGTTCATGGGAAGTAAACAAGGATTTAGGAACTAGTTGGCAAACCCCAAACTGTCGAGCTACCAAGTTAGGCTGGTAAGCAATCAGACTGGGACTCGTGCTCCCAATGGAGTAGGATAGAAAGATGGAGACCAAGATGCGCCGCCAGGTAGTGACAGAATTTTTTTTATGTTCGTCCTTCACAGGAGAAAAGATGTTGAGGAGCCACGTAGGGCCAGATTTGCCATCAGCAAAAGGGGCCATGGATGGCTGAAAATCGACCCTTTTTTGCATCAAGTCGAACATTAGCTTGAAAAGGTCGAGGTTGGGGGTGCTTTTTTCGACTGGATTCAAGATCAATAAGCGTTCCCAGACGCTATAAACCTTGGTCGGAGAACAGGTTATCTTCCAATTCCTAAAGGATTTCAACTCTTTAGAGAAAGTGGCATTTAGCCACAATTGCAGCAACCAAAAAGGTCCATGCACCAAGACATTCTTTTTATTGAGGGTGTTGGGGTTGTAGTATCTGATTTGCTTGGCCACATACGTCAATGATGTATAGAGGTTGGCCCGTATGAACTGTCCTAGAGAAATGTTGCCACCATTGTGTAAGTGACATGCAAGATAGACAAATTGCTTGGCCACCTGCATGGACCTGGAACAAAAAACATATCTCGACAGCCAATACGTAAAGAAAGAAACATGTTCCTCATCACTAATGACAGAGGTATTCTTATGATGATGAGCAATGAAGTTGTTGAATGTCGGACTCTTAGTGTCACCAACGTCGAACTTCACAGGAACCGCGTCGACGTACGCATGATTATACACATGGCCAGCTGGTTTCAAACCTGTGATAGTAGCAACGTCCAGGAGGGTGGGAGTGATCATGCCACAGCTAGTATGGAAATTATTCGTCGAACCCTCCCAAAAGTATAGCGCAGCCGTCAGCATTCTATGAGAATAAGGAATGCCTTCTTGCGATAGGTTCAACAGGGTGTCGATACCTAATTCTTCCCATTGCTTGCCTTTGCTGGGTTTCAGACGTGCCATCCAGGCGCCAAATTTAGGGCATTTTAGGGGTGGAGCCATTCGAAAATTGCTATCAAAGAAGCGCAAGGAAATAGGAGTTGGAGAAGCTATCAACGATTAAGATTCTCTGCTGGTGGGAAAGAAAGCTCCGTCGTCAGTGGTGTAGATTTCAGAGGGAGCATCAACGGGTAATGGACCTAAGAAGGACAAGGATTTACCTTCAAT
The DNA here is from genome assembly GCF_029867415.1 of Vicia villosa. Classification (NCBI taxonomy): domain Eukaryota; kingdom Viridiplantae; phylum Streptophyta; class Magnoliopsida; order Fabales; family Fabaceae; genus Vicia; species Vicia villosa. The sequence continues at coordinate 442,091 of NW_026705346.1, forward strand.
ATTAAAAGGAATAAGTACCTGAGATTGCCAAATCTTTGCCGTTTTGTCGACAAACGGAGGTTCAGGGACATATGGTTTGCCGTTGATAAGACGGAGTTCATAGGTTTTGGCTAGGGCATTGGTTGGAGCAGTAGCCGCCATTATTGGAAGAAGAAGTTCTTTGAAGAAACTAAAAAGGTCTGAAGAAGCAAATTGAAAAAATCAGAGAAATTGAGGCAGAAGAAGCTGGAGCGTGAAAGAAAGAAGAAAGAAAATCTTGGAGAGAAGGGATACTTATAGCCAACGAGAAAGTGGAGAAAAACAGAAACGCTACGTTTCCAAAAAGTCACAAACGTGGCAAGAGGGGCACACGTGGAGCTGAGAGTTCGCAGAAGAGTGGAGCCCACCACTGCCAAGAAAAAGGCGCCATCACACCACATTTAATGAGCCCACGTCTCGATGCAGTGAAGCGTGGGGAAGTAATGATGGCATGACGTCATAAAAAAGACGTTACAGTAATTCTACCCTATTGAGTAAGTGGAAACGTTCAGGTCGAAGCGAGGATTTTCATAGAAGCCATTATCTCACATATCAGTCACCTGCAGGTCGAAATGACATTTCTGAGGGGGGATTTTGTTCCCCTACAAAACTATGGAGAGATAGCAGGACACGTGTCCTCAGTTGAAGACCCTTCCATTTTAATAAGAAAATTTCACAAGCAAAGAGTAAAGTAAAAGTTGAAGTGGAAGAGTGTCGAAGTCATCTGAAGTCGAAGCAAAGGGCGAAAGTCGAACGTAAGAGTTTCATACTTAGGTAATTATTAGACCGGGCCTTCGATTAGAAGGGACACGTCAAGGCTAGAAACGGTTATCAGAGGTGGCCAAGCGGGAAATTCCAAGGTTTGAAATGTTAGTGGGTGGTTATCAAGCTAGAATCGTGTGTCAAAAGCGCCAAATGCAGAAAGGGATCTTACGAAGCAGTGGAATTTAGTTTAAATCTTAGCCGTAGATTGTGTTAGGCAGTTATTTCGTGTAAATCCTATAAATAGGTCACAATAATGTAGTTCACTATTACAATCAAATTGCTTGCTGATACTCTGCCCAATTTCCGCCCTTAAGGAAAAAAGAGTTGTTGAAAGTCTTGATGTATGTGAATCACCATCTTTATTTTCAATGCAAACCCTTTACTTTTTAACTGCATGTTTCGAAGCTTTCACTTGTGTTGTATTCTTTAATCATCATTTGCTTTGCATCTTTATTTTTATTTCTACCAAAGAGGCTGAGACCGGTTGTTACGCCTAAAACAACCCTGAATCGACGCTGTCTGGTGGTCACGAGTTACCCCAGTAGGTCAAAACCAGAACATTTGTATTTTTCTAAATCCTTTAGGTCTAGGTTTGTTTCCGTCGGTCACGAGTCACCTGTCGGTCAGATATAGCGTTCAGTGTGGAAAGCCATTGTGTTTGTTTCTAGCCTTAGAAAACCTTTTCTTAGGCGTACATTTTCGACAGAACAAATACAATCCCAAACTTTAGCACGTTGTCTTAAGATCAACTGGTCGATCTTGCGAGTAACCCTTAGTTTTAAGGCTTTGGGAGGACCAGCGGTTGTTTACCAATTTCCACAATAAATAGTAAACAGCTACTTTGTATTCACGAGTTTGTTTGTTGGTTAGATTCGGGAAAGAAATACATAACCATGGATTTCATTCGCTACCAAATACTTGCCTTCATTTTTTCTAATATAGATGTTTAAATGTTTTTACATCTATGTAAATCTCTTCCCAAAATCTGAAGGCAAAACAACTCATCCTTGATGTCGTATTTTTATATCACTTTATTAAAAGTATGTTGTGTCCCCTTTTGATCAATCTCATACCAGTCAGTGATGTGCATTACTTTATGTTAGGATTCAAATGGGCGTCCACAGAAACTTGTAAAATGTCCGGGTACAAATGCCGGTGTATATGTTCGGAAAATAGGAGTTGATAATAACCGCAAAAAGAGAGATTTACAAGAGGATGAGACACTTGACACATCCAAGAACAAGAAACTAAAAATGGATCCTGAAGTTGAAAAGGATGATGCCCTTAAAGCTTTAGAAGTTGATTTGTGCATTGTTGGAAAGTCAATTATAGCCATCGAGGAGTCACGGTCGGCTGGAGAGAACTAGTTTTTTTAGGGAGAAAATTAATATATATATATATATATATATATATATATATATATATATATATATATATATATATATATATATATATATATATATATATTGTATTTTGTGTTTTGAGAGTTTGATTGTAAACTTAGCTTCTATAGCACTTATAAAATTAGTGATGTTTTATTTGTATTTTGATAATAAATATATGCAATACTAATTCATAAAATGTTTCATATTAAATGTATTTTTTTTAATTTTTATTTGTTTAGTATAATAAATGTATTTCTCAAAATATTAGAAATTATAAAAATAAAAGGTTTATTAAAAACACCAACGAAAGCGCTTTTTCAGAAAAAGCGCTGCCTTAGGCCTATATATGAAAGCGCTTTTTAAGAAAAAGCGCTGCCTTATGCCAATATATGAAAGCGCTTTTTAAGAAAAAGCGCTGTCTTAGGCCTACCTACGCCTGCGCTTTTGCCTAAACCAAAAGCGTTGATAAAACCTATAGCAGCGCCACCTACAACAGCACTTTTAAAGCTCAAAAAAAGCGTTATCGTGGGTCTTTTATGGTATAGTGACTTGTTCTCTTGTAAACGATATTTTGCAAAGTAAGATTTATTATCTAAATTTCATTTGGAATTGATGGCAGACGTAACCATAACAAGTACGACTGGTGAACTGCCTAAACAAATTATCGTGCTCTGTCTCCCTCTCTATCCCTCTCATTTTGATAAATCATTCATGAAATTATAGAAAATATTGAAAAATCTTTAAAATACAACTAGTCCCTATTGAGACGTTTGTATTTACAACAGTTAGACACCTACTTAGGGGTATTCTCATCAATTTTAAATGTCACAATATCTTTTCAAAATGAACTTATTGTATCATTCTAGCTATAAAACAAGGTTCTAAGAGAGGGCGGTATTAACTTTTCCTTGAAAGTGATTATCTTTATGCCATACCATCGTTCACTAATACTAGCATTGTTCCTTGGAAGCTTCTATCAAAATGAAAAAAATTGTTTTCATACATCATTCCGTTTCAAGGTATCTCAAATTTATCATAAAGACAATAATTTTGCTGATAGTATATCAAACATATACTTTTACATTCATGATGAAATTTGATACGAAAATGATTTGATAAGGATAAACTTGATTTATTTTTGTTTTTGTTAATTATTGTTAATGCGTTTGGTTCTTGCCCCCCTACCCCACCAATCTTTTACTTTGCATTTTTATTTTATTTATGTAATATTATTTATCTGACAAAAGTTATAATACAACATTTATAATTTTTCAAGAGAATTTCTTTGGCCACCTCCTTACCTTCTAGTCCACCTCTGGTGAAAAACCCAGAATACCCCTGACTTCGGAAATGCATTTCCGAAATGCAAGAAAAAGGTGTTTTCGGAGATGCATCTCCAAAAGCGCCTTTTTTATAAAAGAAATTGACTTATTTCGGAAATGCACTTCCGAAAACAGCATTTCGGAAGTTCATTTCCGAAATAATGCACGTTTTGCAGATTAAGCAAAACAGCCCCCTCCCCCTAATCATTTACCCTAATCTTCTTCCAAACTCACACCCCAAGAGATTTTTGTGCAAACAAGTTCCAAGCTACCTCAAAGGCTCCATCTACTTGCTCTATTACATTCAAAAGTCCTCCAATCCATTCAATCGGTAAGCATTTTGATTTTAAGATCTATGATTAAAATGTATATTAGGGTGTTTACAAATAGCAAAAAAAGTATTAGGTTAGGTTTATACTGATATTTAGGATGTTTAGAATGTGTAGACATAGGTTTGATGTTTGGTTTAGGGGTCTGCCATGGAAGTTGCAGAAAACTTCCTCGCAGGGGTGTTTTGGAAGTTCATTTCCAAAAACACCTCCATCCCAGTTTTCGGAAATGAACTTCCGAACTGTATCAGAATTTCAATTATTTTTGTTTCTTCTTTTGTCTTGCATATTAATCGATTTCAATTGTTTACAGGAACATGTCAGGCAACCAACCAGCACGCATCAGACAGGGTAGGGAGACCCAAACTGCGTCGGCTAGACGCGAGCGGGCGGCGGCGCAGCTGGCGTCGACACAGGGACGGGGGCGGGGCCGGGGACGCCGTGTGCGAGTACCCATGGACGTGGGAGAGGGTACCTCTTCATCTGGATCTAGGAGTCGGCTGGCTCGGGTATCTTCTTCCCGCCAGCGAGAGGAGGAGGAGGAGGAGGAGGAGGTGCCAGTGCCATACCACGAGCCGGAGGGTGTACCGGATGTTGACCCTCCAGCCGGGGAGCAGGATGAGCAGGAGGATGGCTATCCGGGAGGGCCCTTTGACACTTCCGTGCTGATTCACTACCACGATCACGTCGCTCGGCAGATCTGGGAGGGAGAGGTATTTTTTTTAATTTAACCGTTTATTTGTCACCATTTTTTATAATCTAACCGTTTATTTGTCGCTTATTTAATATATGTCGCTTATTTGTTTTTTTTTTGTAACAAGAGAGAGAGCCGCTGAAAATGGTGAACCACGCCCGCAAGATTTTCAGTCTGTTTAAACCAGCAACTGAGTGGTTTAACGACCATGTGTGAGGTTCAGGGCTCAGCGGGCTCTGCATGACGGGGTACACCACCATCAGCACCGGCATGTAGGGGGCATTTGTGGAGCGCTGGCACAAGGAGACGTCCTCTTTCCACTTGCCGGTTGGGGAGATGACGATCACTTTGCATGACGTGCAGTGTCTTCTCCACCTGCCGATTAGGGGGCCGCTGTTGACCCACTCCAAGATCCAGAGGGTGGAGGCCATTGAGTGGATGACGCTCTACTTGGGCATGGAGCACGAGGTTGCTCACTTTGAGTGTGTCACGACTTCTGGGCCTCATGTCCGGTTCACCACACTGAGCACTTATTTTGACCACCATCTGGACGCGGCTGCCGAGGCTGAGGGTGTGGGTAACGAGCTGTTCACAGAGTATCACCGCGGCTGCGCTCTCCGGTGCTGGTACATGAATATGGTAGGCGCTACATGCTTTGTGGACAAGAGTGCCAGGTACGTCGACGTGACCTACCTCCGCTACTTCATGGACCTGGATACCGTTCACCAGTGGAACTGGGGGGCAGCTACTCTGGCATACCTCTACCAGAAGCTGAATGAGGCCTCCAACTGGAGGACGAGGCAGTTGGTCGAATCCTGCACACTACTTACGGTACGTTTTATTTTAACACATTATCGTATTTATTTATTTATTTATGTTTCGTATTTATTTTTAATACCTTATCGTGTTTGTGTTTCAGAGCTGGATCATCTCCTACTTCTCCCGCATCCACGGCTTCCACATCGATCCTGCGTACGTTGACGCCATGCCCAGGGCCGCCAGATACGCTCTCCAGAGGGGGGACGACGCGGTGGGACCATACCGTTTGTACTTGGACCGCACGATGCACGACGACGTCACCTGGAGGCCGTTCGCCGACTACGCCCAGATTGTCCCCTTTGACGGCATTGCTCTATATTCAGGCTGGTTGGCATCCGGGACCGGCATCATGATCCGGTATCTCCCTGAGCGGTGCATGCTTCAGTTCGGATTCGTGCAGCGGATACCCAGGTCACCCTTTGAGGCAGCTCCCAACACAGTGACCCGAGTGCAGCTCACTGCCATATGGGAGGACTGGCAGCATCATGTGGTACCGCAGGAGTACCGTCTCACTCGGGTCACACAGGACTGGCACATTGAGGAGGGGTACGCTACATGGTTCTACCGGGTGTCCCATCCTCTACTGAGACCCGACGTTCCCGGTGCTCCTAGGCCAGCACATGAGGAGATCCTGGAGAACCAGCAGGCCGAGGATGACCACGCCATTGATCTCCTGCCGATCTGCCAGCGGATAGCGATGCTTGGGCGGGACGCCTTGGATCGGGGTGTCGTTCTTCAGGGCGGTCCAGATGCAGTCGCCGTGATGGAGACGATCGTCACTGATGCGGGCCGTGCGGCGGGGTACAGGCGGCAGAGGAGGGCTCAGGGTGAGAGGGTTAGGCACACCCAGTAGTGGTCGGGTTTATTTAGTTTTTGTTTTCGGATTGTATCTTGCGCACACTATTACTATTTGATTCGGCTTGTATATATTATTTGGATTTTATTTATCGTATTAGTATTTTCTGTTTATATGTCGCTTATTTTATTTGGCGTTTGCGTTTAATTAAAATGCGAGACTGTTTAAGAAAAAACATAAAAAAAAAAAACACAGTTTCTGCATAATTCGGAAATGAACTTCCGAATTCACCCCCCATGAGGTGTTTTCGGAAGTTCATCTCCGAAGACATGTTTTCAGAAGTTCATCTCCGAAGACACCCCCCATGAGGTGTTTTCGGAGATGCACTTCCGAATTATGGAAATTTTTTAAAAAGAAAAGCGCTTCGGAAGTTCATTTCCGAAGCAGGGGTATTTTGGGATTTTCGCTGGGGGTGACCCCAATAGGGAGGTGGCTAAAGAAATTCTCTTTTTCAATGAGTATAAAAATACTTACACACAAAATGTATAATTGTCAACGAAAAATATCTCAATTGTTCGTAATAAAAACTTTAACAAAAATAATATAATTGATTAACTATATAAGAACAACTTCTATTAAATAATACTAGTTGAAGACCCGTGCGTCCGCACGGATAATTCAAATCTTAAGAAGAATAATGTAAAATTAAGAAGTTTAAAAACTCGAATGAAATGTTAAATTAATATTCATAAAAATATAATATAGATGTATTGAAGTTATATATATATATATATATATATATATATATATATATATATATATATATATATATATATATATATATATATATATATAGTAGCTATTTAAAAAAATGAAAATGCAATAGGCAAAATAGTATTATGGTGATAGCGACCCGTGAAAGTAGTGAGTTTCAGTGATAAAATTCACATAAGAAATATATAATGGTGATAGTGACTCGTAAAAATAGTAAGTTTCAGTGATAAATTCACGTAAGAAAAGTATCAGTATCTTAGATGGCCTTGGTTGTTAGTGATATATAATTGTTATTATAAAATTACTAATAAGTGTAAATATTGAAAAATAAATATCTAGCATATCACCGATATGATAAATCCAACATATCTAATGATCGTACCTGATCAGAAGAGTCGTCAAGGCCTGCTCGGATGCTGGGTCTTCGTGAAGTGAGAGGGGGGGTGTACCTGCAAGGTACTCCGATGCCAAAGTGAGTAGAGGAGCAAAGGAGAGCAAGTACTAGCTAAGGTTAGAAGAGAATTGAATACCTGACCCTCTACTGAGAGAGGGTATTTATAGCCCCCAGCGCTGGGCCATGATCACGCTAGTGGGCTGGATTCCCAGGCCCAACTAGGAGACTGCCAGGTTTCCTGGGAGGAAATATCGGAGGTACATGATGCCCTCTGTCCTGGTTAACCGCTCCGGAATCCAAGGGAGACGCGGTCTTATAGGGGCCACGTGGACTCCGTAGTATTCGAAGGATTGGATATGAAGGAGTCCTGCGAGGAGCAGGGTCCTCGGCGAGGAGGGCGCTCGCGGAGAGCAGGGTCCTCGGCAGGGATGTCAGCGGGGAGCACCCATGCCGAGCAAGGAGGTGACGAGCACCATTTCACATGGTGGAGGGTGCAACCTGGTTTGGGCCTCGAAGGTCCAGTGGGCCGAAGCTGCATTGGGCCTAATTCTTGGCCCAGTCCAGAACAGGAGCCCCCCAAGTTGGAGTCTTCTGGTCAAGAGGCTGCGACTTTGTTGATGCTCGGCTAAGCGACGATGTGCGTCCTCGGTGGGGTAGGCACTCGTCGGGACGGGCATGTCTTCGGGAGTCCGAGCGGAAAGGCGCGCGTGTGACGCACGTGCTGACGTGGCATAGGTAATGATTGCCTAGGGGCTAGGTGACGGCGCATGGGAGGCAGTGTCAGACGGCGCGACGTTTCGTCTCCCGAGCTTTTCCCTATAAAAGGGGGTGAATCCCCTCATTTTAAACATTTTTTCTCTCTCTTCGCGTGCTCGGCTTCTAAAAACGCTCCTCGGAGGTAGCTAATCATCTTTGCAGTTCGTGACAACCCGGGTTCCCGCCGAGGATTTCAATCCGACCACCCTCGTCATGTCATCATCAGGTATGTTCACGAATCACTTGCCATTTTTATGTTTTGCCTTGCTGTTTCGAGAGCAAGCGGCCTTCTGCCGTTATTGCTGTCCTCGCCACCTACGTCGGCTGAGTCCTGCGTAGTCGGCGCTCCTTCTTCGGGTTATCCAAGCGATACCCGGGGTTGAGCCTGTAGGCTAGAGGTCCGGGGGTTGCTTCCGCTTTTTGTTAAGTTTTTTGGCGTGGGTCCTCGGCTGACGGATGGGCGTATCCTCGATGAGGGGTTTAGCCGGGGGCTCTTCGCTCCTGCTCTACCCTTTCGCTTGTGTTGCGGTGGAAGGGTGGATTTGATGAACCGTCGAATTCATTTTTTCCTTCTGCATGCAGGTGAATCTGATTCGAGTGCCAGCTCAGGGTCTAGTTCAGAGTCCGGCTCGTGGGCCAACGGTTCGGGAGAGACGGCCGCTAGTAGCTCTGATGTTGAAATAATCGAGGTCCAAAGTACCCCGCCTGCGACTGCTGCCGAGGAGGATCGAGAAAATTCCCTAGAAGCCGAGGGGGGCGTTTCTCCCATGCCGCTCTTCGATTATGATTGTCCCCATGAGACGAGCTGGGTAGCCAACGAACCGCTGGCGGTGGTGTCTCGGTATACTGAATCATTGCACGGGGCTCACCGAGAGGTTGAAATTCGAGGTGACGGTGAAGAATTGAATTACCAAGTAGGCTGCCCGTCTCCGGAGGAGCGTATCTGCTCTCGTTTTGACGGGGACAGCTTTGCCATGTATGAGTACGTGTTCAAGGAGCTCGGCTTCCGCCTTCCTTTCAGCGGCTTCCAAGTTTCTCTGTTGGCGTCCCTTGCTTTGTCCCCATCCCAGCTTCACCCGAACGCATTTGCCTTCATGAGGGCGTTTTAGATCGTCTGTGACTTCTTAGGTGTCGGGGCCACGACCGCCTTGTTCGAACGCTGTTTCCGGGTACAGAGGCAGGCGGCTGACGGGCGCTATAGCTGGGTTTCTTTCAGGAATGCCGAGCGGAAGCTTTTCAAAATGCACACCAATTCCGTCAAGGATTTCAAGGATCGATACTACCTTATCCGGCCGCACAGCCCGGCTGCGTACGCGGCTTTGACCGACGTAGTGGAAGCTCGGGATTCAGACGGTGTATTGGTCCGGGATGAAAATAAGGAGGTAGTACAGGAGTTTTGTACGGTGTTCCCTTTCTTCTGGTGGAAGGGTCACTTCTCAGCTCCCTCCAAAAATTATGCCTGGGAGGACGAGGATTTCGACGAGCAGGACATGGCCTCTTACTCGGTTCTGTGCAAGTATGTGGACAGTTTTACTATGTCCCAATGGGTGACGAAGGACGGGAACCCCGTTTTAGGTGAGGACGGCGTGCCGATAGTGGAGGCCCGTGGAATCAACGTCAAGGCCTTGCTATCCTTTAAAACTGCCGAGGAGATGCACGCGCTGTTAGGTTATGCTCGGGTGTTTGTCTTGCCTTTCTATCAATTTTTGGTGTCTTTACTAACTTGTTTCGCTTTTCCTTGCAGAGGCCATGCCAAAGAAAAAGACAAAAATGCTGAAGATGGTGACCCAAGACGCGAGGAAGCTCCGGCAGCAGCAGCAGCAGAAGAAAGGCCGAGGGGCAGTTGCGGGTGATCAATCGGGTTCGGCTGGATCTCCCCGAGTGCTTGTGGAGGGTGAAAGGTCCCCTAAGAGGCCTCGTCCTACCGAGATGAGCCGCGAGGAGGGGTCTACCCGGAGGTCCGACCGTACCTTTGTGCTGCCTCCCTGCTTTAAGGACGGGGGTTACTTTAATAGGGTTCCCATGGCCACTTCTCCGGATGAGGCTCGTCGGGTAGATTCTATGGATTCCCCTGCTCTTCTCAAGCAACTGGCGAGCGATGGTGCCGCCGTCATGAGGGTCTTGGAGATGACCCAAGTGTTGGCCAGCCAAAGCTCGATTTCTCCCGAGGAGCTGCGCAAAGCTGAGTTGGAGAAGAAAAAGGCCGTGGAGGATGCCAATCGGTTGAAGGCTGATAGGGAGAAGCTGAAGAAGAAAGTTGATGAGGCCCTGAAGCAGAAGGACGAGGAGATCGAGGCAGAGCAGAAGAAGGTTGCTGATCTTCAGCGGGAGTGGGCACCGTCGGACGAGGAGTTCCCCGATGTGGTTGTTGATTGGTGTTTTAAATGCTTTGTTATTGCATGTTCATTGATGTTTGATAACTGTGCTCGGGTTTTGCTTGTCCCGAGGAGATATTCTGATACTTAGAAATATTTTTGTATGTTTGTTGGGTTGGACTATGCTCGGCCTAGATTGTCTTCCGGGTGTGAGGGGTACAACCCGGTTGCGCAGAGCAGGTGTGCGCTATAAGCGAGTACGAGGCCGTGGTCGGGGCCAAGTGCTCGCAGCGTGAACGTTCCCTTTGCGAGCTGGGGTTCTGCCTTGCAGGTACTACCACGGTGGGTCTAGGTGTAGAGCCCCCCGTGTAGCCGGTCCTGTTCCTCGGTGGATGGATCCGACGATTGTTGTCATGGAGTGAACGCGCTCGTACCACGGCGCGAGTCCGTTCCCGGGGTGCTCCTCGCGTTGGGAGGGGACGACCGGGGTGCGTTGGTTGCTTCTAGCTGTAATAACGTCTGAGTTTTTCAGCGTTCCATGGTCGAGCAAGTCTTTCGCCGAGGAGGTTCTCGAGGTAATAAGCCCCGTTCTCGGTTTTATCGTAAACTCGGTATGAGCCTTCCCAGTTCGGGGCGAGTTTACCTTCGCGTGAGTCTTTCATGTTTCTGCGGAGCACTAGGGCGCCGACCTCGAACTCGCGCTTGATAACTTTGGTGTTGTGCCGAAGAGCTATCTGTTGTTTTAATTTGGCTTCTCCGAGGGAAGACCCTGCTCGGATCTCTTCGACCAGGTCGAGTTCTTCCCTCATGGCTTCGTCGTTGAGCTCTTCCTCGAGGGGGAATTCTGTCCGCCGAGAGGGTTCGCGGATTTCTACGGGGATCACGGCCTCGGTGCCGTAAGTTAGTCTAAATGGAGTCTCGCCCGTGCTCGAGTGGGGCGTCGTCCTATATGCCCAAAGTACACTGTGTAGTTCTTCGACCCAGGCTTTCTTAGCTTCGCCGAGTCTCCTCTTCAGTCCTCGGAGGATGACCCAGTTGGCTGCCTCGGCTTGCCCGTTCGTCTGTGGATGCTCGACTGAAGTGAAGTGTTGTTTCGTGCCGAGCTTGGCCACAAACTCTTGGAATTTTTTGTCAGTGAATTGGGTGCCGTTGTCGGTGATTATGGCCTGTGGTACCCCGAACCGGGCGAGTATGTTTCGTTTGTAGAAACGGAGTACGTTTTGAGACGTAATCTTGGCGAGCGCTTTGGCTTCTATCCATTTTGTGAAGTAATCCACGGCGACCACTAGGTATTTGTTCTGGTATGACCCGACTGGGAAAGGTCCGAGGAGGTCCATTCCCCAGGTGGAGAAGGGCCAAGGCGAGGAGAGGGATTTAAGCTCGTTCGGGGGAGCCAGGTGCATGTCGGCATGACGCTGACATTTGTCGCATTTCTGGACATGTTTCTTGGCGTCTAACTGCATGGTCGGCCAGTAGTAACCGGCCCTGAGGGCCTTCCGCGCTACTGATCGGCCGCCGAGGTGCTGACCGTTGATCCCTTCGTGAAGCTCTTGGAGTACTTCGAGCGCTTTGGAGGCGTTGACACATTTAAGGAGAGGAATGGAGAAGCCTCGTCGGTATAATTTGTTTTCGATGATAGTGTACGAGCAGGCTCGCCTTTTAATAGCTGAAGCTTCCTTTGGGTCGGCGAGAAGTTCGTCTTTCGTGAGGAAGTTATACACCGGAGTCATCCAGCAATGGTCGTCCCCGATAGCAAATACTTGTGGAGTTTGGGCGCTTTTGCCTATGCTCGGCTTGGGCAAGATTTCCTGGATTACCGACTTGTTTCCACCCTTTTTTCTTGTGCTCGCGAGTTTGGATAATATGTCGGCACGTGAGTTATGTTCCCGTGGAATATGCTCGACATCCGCCTTTGCGAATCTTTTCATTTTTTCTTTGACGAGCGTGAGATATTCGGCTAGTGTGTCGTTTTTGGCTTGGTAATCGCCGCTAACTTGGGATGCGACGAGTTGGGAGTCGGTATAAATCATGACTTCGAGAGCACCCACGTCCTCGGCGAGGCGTAGGCCTGCCAGGAGAGCCTCGTATTCGGCCTGGTTGTTTAATGTGGTGAAAGATAAGACCAAGGATACTTCGATGACGAGCCCCTCGTCGTTTTCTAGGATAATTCCGGCTCCGCTTCCCGAGTTGCTCGAGGCTCCATCTACGTAGATGGTCCATTTGTTTTCGGTGGGAGCCGGGCAGCTAGAAATTGAGGTCATCTCGGCAATGAAATCGGTGAGCGCCTGAGCTTTAAGCGCCTTCCTTCCCTCGTATTGGATATCGAATTCGGATAGCTCGAGGGACCATCTTAGCATCCTCCCGGCCATGTCTGGTCGGCTGAGGAGTTGCTTGATGGGTTGGTCTGTCCGGACAACAATGGTGTGGGCGAGGAAATAGTATCTCAGCCTCCTGGCGGCCGTTATTAGGGCCAACGCGACTTTCTCTATCTGCTGATATCGCACCTCGGGCCCTTGTAGGGCTTTGCTCGTGAAGTATACGGGCTTCTGTCCGTCTTCCGTTTCTCGGATTAAGGCCGCGCTGGCCGCCTCGTTTGAGACAGCCAGGTAGAGATATAGGATCTCGTTGCCATCTGGTCGGGATAGGACGGGCGGTTTGGAAAGTACCTGTTTGAGATGGGATAATGCCCGTTCGCACTCCTCGGACCATTCGAAGGTCGCTTCTTTCCGAAGCAACTTGAAAAATGGGAGGGCATGCTGGGCAGATTTTGCGACGAAGCGGGATAGTGCTGTGAGCATTCTGTTTAGTACTTGGATAGATTTTTTATTGTTAGGGGTAGGAAGTTCCGAGAACGCTTGGCATTTATCCGGGTTGGCTTCTATTCCTCGCTCGGTTAGGTAGAATCCGAGGAACTTGCCCGCCCGTACTCCGAAGGTGCACTTTTCTGGGTTAAAACGCATCTTGCAGGATCTGGCCTACTCGAACACCCGTTCAAGATGTGCCGTGTGGTCGGCGTCTTCTCGAGATTTGACGATCATGTCGTCCATATATACCTCGAGGGTGTCGCCGATCTCTCCTCGGAAAACCCTATTCATCATCCGCTGGTATGTGGCTCCGGCGTTCTTGAGTCCGAAGGGCATTACGTTGTAGTAATAATTGCCCGACTCGGTCATGAATGCCGTGCACTGCTTGTCGCATCTCGCCATGGGGATTTGATTGTACCCTGAATAAGCATCCATAAACAATAACAATTTATAGCCGACCGAGTTGTCGACCAGCCTATCAATATTAGGCAGTGGGTATGCATCTTTGGGACATGCCCGGTTAACATCGGTATAATCAACACACATTCTCCATTTTCCATTAGATTTTTTGACTAGTACAATGTTTGAGAGCCAAGTTGAATACTTGGCCTCGGAAATAAAATTTGCCTCTAGGAGGTCTTTTACAGCTTTCTCGGCAGCCTCCGCTTTCTCGGGAGACTGCGACGCCTACGTTGAACTACTGCTTTTGCGGTCGGGTTGATGGAGAGTGTGTGGCAGGCGACCTCAGGGTCGAGTCCGGGCATCTCTGCTGCGCTCCAGGCGAACAAGTCGGCGTTGTTCCTCAGGCAAGCTATGAGCTGCTTCCTCGGTGTATCCGAGATGTATTTGCCGATCTTCACAGCTTTGTCGGGGTTGTCACCCAGAGGAATGAGCTCGAAATCCCCGTCCGGAATGGGCCGGGTAGGGTGAGCTGCCTTCGGCTGTGGTTCCTCGCCGTTCTTCAGCTCCTCCTCTGTGAACCGGGCGTCGAGGTCGACTGAGCTGACGTCTGCTGTCGTCTGCCGATCTTCAGGAGGGGCCTTATCCTCGGCCCTTGGTTTTTTGTTGGAGCTGGAGGGTGGGGCGATCAGCTCCAGTCCCTTCATTGATGCGTCGAATATCCTCCTAGCAGCTTCGATGTCGGCATTGACAGTGACTACTCGTCCCCTCTTCGTATAGAATTTCATCTACAGGTGAACGGTCGAGGGGACGGCAGTGAGTTCGGCCAGAGTGGGGCGCCCGATGATGCAGTTGTAGAGGGTCTTGCAGTCTATCACCAGGAACCTTGTCTTGACTTGCCTGGAAGCTTCCCCTTCTCCGAAGGAGACGAGCAGTTCGACGTAACCCCACGGCTTTGTGGTTGTTCCGTTGAACCCTTAGAGGTCGGAGCCGACGTAAGGAGTGAGGTGTGAGTCGTCCGGCTGTAAGGTTCGGAAGAGGTGGGAGTACATGATGTCGACCGAGTTTCCCTCGTCGACCAGGATCCGACGGACGTCGAAGTTCGCCATCCTTGCTCGTACGAGCAGTGGGATTGTGGCGTTCGGGGCGCCGCCGGGCAGCTCTTCCAGGTAGAAGGTGATTGGGTCTGACTTCCCTTTGAATTTTCGCAGGGTCGGGGTGAGATCTGTGCTGGCGCTAATCAACTCGTCGAACTTCCTTTTCACTGAGCCGATTGTGAGGGAGCAGGGGTCCCCGCCGTTGGATATTAGCATTGCTGTTGGGAACCCTTCCCAGATGCTGAGGGCAGATGTCACTCCGGCCGAGGGTATGAAGTCCTCTGGTCGGGTGACGGATAGCGCCACCTGCAGCGGCCTGGCGTTCGGCGAATTGCCCTCGTCGGAGCTCCGACGGTCGTTTCTTCTGGGCGGGTCTCCTTTCCTTGTGTATTTTGAAAGGTGGCCCTCTTTAATCAGCGTCTCGATGGCGTCCTTCAGGTGTATGCACTCGTCTGTCAGGTGCCCGTGACTCTTGTGATACTTAAAGTATTTGGATTTGTCAGTCCCCGTCCTAGTGGGATTTGGCTTTGGGGGCCTGATGTTGGAGCTCTTGAACTCGGTGTTTTTGCATTCGGCCAGGATCTTCTCGCGTGAGGCGTTCAGAGGGGTATAGTCGTTGAACCAACCTGCTGGCCCCCTGCGCTCCTTTGCGTCGTGGGGTCTGTCGTCCCTCCTTTTATCATTTGTCCGGCGCGTGGCCGATTGGTCCTGGCTTGAACCCCGAGCAACGTCATTTCCCCTGGAGGCTTTGATGGCGGCAGCTTCTCCCTCTTCGAAAGAAATGAAAGCTTGGGCCCTTTTGAGAATGTCGTTCATGGAACGTAATTTCTCTATCTTTATGGCCTTCTTGAATTCGCTTCCGGGGATGAGCCCTCTCTCGAGGAGGTACCTCTTCATGTAGTCGGTCGTCTGTACCTGGACGGCCTCTCTGTTGAACCTGTCGAGGTAATCCCGGAGAGGCTCGTTGGTGCCTTGGACAACAGCTTCGAGGTTTGCTTCAGATTTCGGCTGTCGACGAGAAGCGGTGAAATGGCTCAAGAAGAGTTCCTTGAGTTCGGCCCAGGAGTGGACGGAATTGGGTGAAAGATTTCTGTACCAGGTCATCGCCCCTTTCCTGAGGGTGGTCGGGAAAATCCGACATTTGATGGATCCGTGGACGATATGGTACTCCATTACGGCTTCAATGTTCCTGATGTGATCGTCGGGATCGGTAGTCCCGTCGTATGGGTCCAAGGTCGGTGGCTTTTCCATACCTCTAGGAAGACGAGCTTTCCGGATGCTTTCCGACAAGGGGCTACTGAAATCTTCCTCATCGCTGGCGCTCGGAGTGACCGAGCAATTACTTCGGCGGGTATTTCCCGACGTCTTTCCTGATCTCCGACGGTCGTCCCTGGGGGAGCGTTCGCGGGGTTCTCGGTCTTTTTTGGAAAGTCTTCTGTCCTCTTGATCGGGAGAAGGGCTCTCGATTATGGGCTCAGGCCTCCGATTTTTCTTGCTCTTCCGTGGAGGGGAGCGTGAAAAGGATCTCTGTCGGCGGGACCTTTTAGGTGGTGACCGCGAAGATGACGGGGAGCGTCGGCGGGTCCTTCTCGGTGGAGAGCGAGAGGAGGAGGAGCGCGAACGATGGCGTCTCCGCGGGGGAGAGCGATATCGCTGCCTTTTTTCCAACCTCTCGATCCGTTCGCCTTTATCTCGGATGAGACGGTTGGTTCGCTGCAGCTCTTTGAGGAGGAGGAGGGCTGTGGTGTCCGCCTCTCCGCGGGCATCGTCTGCATCCCGATGGTGCTCGTGGCGAGCCCTCGGTCTTTCGGGCGAGCGGGTGGAGGAGGAGGCGGTCTGCCCATCTCTGTGGTCAGTCTCATGTTGGACGCGAGTCAGCTGTTGCCCGGAATGGGTTTGGAGCTGCTCGGGGGTCCGATTGTTCCGAGCTGGTTCCTCTTTGTTGTTTTGAGGCTGGGGATGCTCGGTCCGGTTGTTCTGAGCTTGCTCATCTCCATTGTTCTGAGCCTGCTCGATGTGCTGAGGTCGGGGCCTTCTGGCGGACTGGGGGGTCTCATGACCTGACCTCCCATGCCCCTCAGCAGTGTGTTGTCGTCCCCCCCGTCGGTGTCGAGCCAGAGTGGATTCCTCGATCATATCCTGGAGCTCGAAAGGGTCGGGAGTTGGGATGGTGACATTGTTGTTGCCGGCCATGACGATCGTAGGATGTGTTAGCTTTGATCTTTGTTCTTTAAAGAAGGGGGAGCTTGGTTTCCCACAGATGGCGCCACTGATCGTACTTGATCAGAAGAGTCGTCAAGGCCTGCTCGGATGCTGGGTCTTCGTGAAGTGAGAGGGGGGGTGTACCTGCAAGGTACTCCGATGCCAAAGTGAGTAGAGGAGCAAAGGAGAGCAAGTACTAGCTAAGGTTAGAAGAGAATTGAATACCTGACCCTCTATTGAGAGAGGGTATTTATAGCCCCCAGCGCTGGGCCATGATCACGCTAGTGGGCTGGATTCCCAGGCCCAACTAGGAGACTGCCAGGTTTCCTGGGAGGAAATATCGGAGGTGCGTGATGCCCTCTGTCCTGGTTAACCGCTCCGGAATCCAAGGGAGACGCGGTCTTATAGGGGCCACGTGGACTCCGTAGTATTCGGAGGATTGGATATGAAGGAGTCCTGCGAGGAGCAGGGTCCTCGGCGAGGAGGGCGCTCGCGGAGAGCAGGGTCCTCGGCAGGGATGTCAGCGGGGAGCACCCATGCCGAGCAAGGAGGTGACGAGCACCATTTCACATGGTGGAGGGTGCAACCTGGTTTGGGCCTCGAAGGTCCAGTGGGCCGAAGCTGCATTGGGCCTAATTCTTGGCCCAGTCCAGAACATCTAATAACTATAAATATTTACAAATATTTCGTTGATTATTCGATTAGACTTGATTGTTGATAATATATAATTGTTATGTTAAAATCGTTAATAATGTAAATATTTAAAAATAAAAATGTAGCAAATCACCCACATGATAATTCAAATATGTTTAATAACGGTAAATATTTATAAATATCATTAATAACTATAAACATTCATAAACATTGGTTTTTATTGATTAAAATTAAAAAATTATTGTGGCGATAGTGACTCGTGAAAAAGGGAAAAACAATGAGAAATGCACTGACAGTGTAAAGTATTTATACACTGTCAACCAATGAGAGGCACGCATCAGAATAAGTCACATTTTTAATTTTAAAAAATTGAAATTACATGACAAATTAAAGCATTTTGATTGGTTGTATGTGTAAACCTGTTTTACACTTACAGTGCACTATCTTTATACTCTAAAAACAAATGTTTTCACTCATTTATATTTATATAAATGTAAACGTAGTTATATATAATTAAAAAAATACTATAATATATTTTTAAATAATGTGTTTTTAAATACAAGTGGCTCTTTCATCAACAATAAAAATGAAAATCAATGTGTATGAGTAAAACAGGAAGAATTTAAAATTGTGTTGCTGCTGTAGCATGTGATGCATAATACTCTCCAAAAGAAATATACTCGAATTTTATAAATAAAAGGCTAAATTACAGTTTTGGTCCCTCTATTTTGGGTTTTTCACGATTTTGGTCCCCCTATTTTCTTTTTAAACAGTTTTGGTCCCCCATCCAAATTTTGATGCAACTGTTCATGCACTGTTCATGTACGGACATCTACTGTTCATGTACGGACATGTACTGTTCATGGACAAAATTGGGATGAGGGACCAAAACTGTTTAAAAAGAAAATAGAGGGACCAAAATCGTGAAAAACCTAAAATAGGGAGACCAAAATTGTAATTTAGCCTAAATAAAATTATAATTCTCATATCTTATCCAGTGCATGGGTGCTGTAGTATGATAATTCCATTTAAGGATAATATAAAACATTAAGTCCTCAAGATTAATATCTAACGATGGAGATAATCAATTAAAAAAAAGACAAAAAAAATCATGAACCTCCAAAATATCTTTACTTCCTAAGGGTTATATTAATTTTTACAAATCAACCATTAATTTTATATTTAACTATTGAATATAAAAGTAAGAAGTACATATGGAGCTTTGGGAACTAATTCAATAGACATTCTCCGAGGCATTTCGTAAATATTGATCATTCTCATTTTAGAACATTTAGTAAATATTGATTAAAAAATACTTTACAACAATTTTTTATATATCATCAGATAAATCTAAATACCAAAAGACCTATCAAAAGTGCATTTTGTTCTAATACATAAACTCTTTTCAAAAGTCATTTTACACCCTTATAGAAGTTCTCTAAGTCGTAAAAAGTTTAATGTTAGTCAAGTGGATAGCAATGATGTTTCATATTTTGTTAGCCATTATAGGAATGTTCTTGATTTTTTTCATGTGTTATGTTTGAATTTCAATTAACTTAATATTATTTATGTTTTCAAATGCAGGTAGAATTCAAGTAATATTGAGAAAACAAACCTCTAATGTTAATTTCTGTAAACTCAAACTTCAAGCATTTATAATATTTACTTAGCTAAAATTTCAAAGTTTGGTGATCAAGCATGACATTATCATTTAAAACTGAATTTTCTTAGATAACAGGTGAGGCCAGCTATGGGGAGATTTAGAGTGGAGTAGTCTAAATCTTGACATTAAATACACGCCTATGAAACTTGATAGTTTACAGCTCAATATCAACACTATAAAATTAAATTAAATTATCATTCAATTAAAAAAAGTCAATTAAAATGTGTAACTATTTTTGAATTTAATTTACACAAAAAATTTGAAACTAAACACATCAGCTAAAAGTCAAATTTTAATTGTTAGTTTCTTGGACATAATTGAAATGTAAAAATATGTTTGAGATGCATTTATTGGTGATAGACATCCTCTATATGGCAGCTGGTGCAGGAAAGAATGCAAACCGTAAGTCCATAGTTCAAGAAAGTGATGTAGACATCTCCTTTTCAAATCTGGAGCATAAAATAGTACCTTTATCTGATAGAGTCTTTAGACATAGTTGAAATAGGCAGTAAGTTAAACAATAGCAAGTGACACACTTTATGTATCTTGTACCCTTTGGTTAAAAGATTATGGCTTGTTGCAGTTGATATGACAGTACCTTTTATGGATCTGCATACAAGTATTTATGTAGCAGTGTGTCTGAAAATCATTATTTTAATAAAAAAATCATAAACCAGTATTTTAATAAAGCAGCAAATGAAGTTTGCTTCATATGTAAAATTTTACAATACTTGCATACATTATATAAGAACTTAACAAAAATAATATAATAGATTAACAAAAATAATATAAGAACTTAAAAGTTTGCTTTATATAAGAGCTTAATTGCTCGTAATAAAAACTTTAACAAAAATAATATAATTGATTAACTATATAAGAACAACTTCTATTAAATAATATATCTAAGATTTTGCGCAGTCAATTATGTTTTTCGAAAATGCAGTCTATTCTTAGAAGTCTTTGGCTTGCAGCAGAATTCAAAATATGTTCTTGGTTTCTACTCTTAACAGAAACTTCCAAGTTCTAAAGATAAATCATTTATGGTTAAGTCACAAGTTCAAATGAATCCTCTTGAATCTATGAAGAAATTTTTCTCACTTGTGGTTAAACAGACTTTGTCAAGCTTTTCCTTCATCTATATTAGCAAAACAATAGACATCAAAGAAAACTCAAAAGTTGCATTGCCAAATTTTCT
The DNA here is from genome assembly GCF_029867415.1 of Vicia villosa. Classification (NCBI taxonomy): domain Eukaryota; kingdom Viridiplantae; phylum Streptophyta; class Magnoliopsida; order Fabales; family Fabaceae; genus Vicia; species Vicia villosa. Next base: position 462,472 of record NW_026705346.1, read on the forward strand.
AAACACAAATCAAGGTCAATATAAATACTGAATGGCTGTAACAGTGTCAAAAGAAATCATCATCATCATCTTCCTCTTCATATACCTCTTCTTCCTCCTCCTCTTCATATACCTCTTCCTCCTCATAAACCTCCTCCTCTTCCTCTTCATATACCTCTTCCTCCTCATAGACCTCCTCCTCTTCCTCTTCCTCCTCCTCCTCATAGACCTCCTCCTCTTCCTCTTCCTCCTCTTCCTCATATACCTCTTCCTCCTCCTCCTCCTCATAAACATCCTCCTCCTCATCCTCCTCCTCATAGACCTCCTCCTCAACATCCTCCTCATCCTCCTCCTCATAGACCTCATCATCATCATCATCATCATAGACCTCCTCCTCATAAATGAGATTCCTTCTTCCCGAAAAAACCTGTGGATGTTGTTGTGGAGTCCTATTGAGTTTCCAACAATTGCAGCCGCTAGCAGTGTAGGCACATCCACAATTGTAACAAAATTGACATTGACACCTGCAATAAAAGTTAAAATTTTAAAATTTCTTTCTAGATGAAATTAGGATGAACATATACCTAAAATACAAAGGTTGATTGATAGCTAGTGGTTGTTTTGTATTTGATCATCTCTTAACCTGATGATTGTAAGACGAAAAGAATTCGAAAGAAACCTGCATCTCATGATGTTGCAGCCCATTGTTCTGGCAACATAAATTTTGCAATTAGGGCATCGCCTCCAGTGCATATTCTGTGCAAGGCGCATCAACATAATATCTTCTTTCTCCCTCTCGCCCGCGTTCAGCTTCTGGAAATCGATGCATTCGATTCCATCATGCCAAGGAACCTTACATTGTGCACAGAACATCCTATTACAATTAGGGCATTCTGAATTTGTAACAGACTCCGTTTTGTCGTTCATCAAAAGAGAAGAACAGTCTGCAAAAGGACAGTAGAATTTCTGCGAAGCATTGATCAAAGCCTCGCACAATGCTTTACTCCACTTTTCAAAAACCTCAGCCCGAAGAATAGTCCGGCAAAACTGTGCTTCTAAAGAACCTTTGCATTCCGGAACTGGACATGAGATGTTGATAATGTTATCTTCAAGCTTTGGAACTGATGTAATTTGCGACGCAATCAGAGCAATACGCGTGAGAGCAGCCGTTGATGTAGAAAGCTTCCTTCATTGTTTTAGTTTCCGTGCAGATTTCACAGACGAACGGAATGTTACTTGAATTTGAACACTCTCCTTTTTCGAAATTTGTCTTACGTTTTATTAAAGGAATGTACTTAGGAATGAAATCGAGGATCTTAATGCCGTCGTTGACTTCATCAGAAAGGTTGATGACAGCGGAGATTTTTCGCTTCGAGTCGAGGTCGATTACCTCTGGTGTGTAAGGTGGAACTCTATTTTTTCTTCCCCTTGTAGTTGCTGCCGGAGCCATTGTAACTTACTAGGGTTTCTGAAGCATTAGTATATCAATTCTAAAGTTCGCGGAAATTATTTATATTTAAAATTGATTCTAACCTCTCAAACACAAATCACGGATTACTAGATATTATGTATAATCTTTTTATTTTCCCTCTCAAAAAAAAATGTATAATCTTTTTATTTCATTTGCCATTAACATTAACAATCTTTTTATAAATAAGCACTTATTTCATTATATATATATATATATATATATATATATATATATATATATATATATATATATATATATATATATATATATATATATATATATATATATATATATATATATATATATATATATATATATATATATATATATGAGGAGGGATATATTTACAATTTTTTAAATCACAATTGTTAGTTAAATCTAACGGTTAATATTATTAGTTATCGTTTCTCATAAAAGTTATTAGCTCTTACCGGATACGCCCTATAAAAAAACAACATTCAGAATTATATTTTATTAAGCTTTAAATATTATATAAAAAGATATTCTTACCATAAATATTTTTATTTGATTACTAAATCGTAATAAAAATATTGTCAAAATATTTGTTATAAACATATTTAATATATGAGGAGGGATATATTTACTTCCAGAGTAAGTGTTAAAAACTTACTTCAAATCTTAACCATTAATTATCATTAATTTAACGGTTTTAATTAATCATTTAATCTAATTATTTTTGAAAATATTTTTCTATATAAAAAATAAAAATTATTTAAAATTGTTAGATTAATGATAATCAATGGTTAGGATTTGGAGTAAGTTTTCAATACTTACTCTTGAATTTATTATTTTTATTTAAAATTAAAATTATATAAACTATTTTCTAATAAAACTATTTAAATTATTTTTTACTACTAAAATAAAATTTCCAAAAAAAAAAAACTATTAATTTCAAAATAGTTAGAAGCATAAACTATTTACTCATTTTCCTAGTATTAAAACTATTTTTAAATAAAATTATGTCATTTAATTTTTTTTAAATATAAACTCTTATATAATTAATTTAATGAAAAACATGTTTTATTATTGTATTCTGCATTTTATATAAATATATTTTTGGAGGAGATAGCTTTTTAGGTGGATTTTTTTGGTTTTGGAGAGGAAGTGTGTCTTCCGAATTTTATACATTGCTACTCTCTTTGCTGTGTAAAAAAGATTACAGAAGGTAAATTTGGAGTCTTTTGGCTCGCTTCTTGATTATTTGGTTGACAAGAAATGAGATTTGTTTTGGAAATGATGTTTAGAATATTAACAACATGGTGTGTAATATTAAAAATTTGGTGTGGAGATGGTCTTCTTTTGGTGAAATTACTCACTCCAATTTTAATTTTTAAGATTTTAGTAGAGACCCTTTGGGTTTTATGTCTTAAGTCTAATTGGTTTATAATTTAACTTTTTGTCGGTTTTTTTACCGTTTATTTGTGTACCAAGGTTGGAGAACCCCTAGTTCTCCCTTATATAAATTATTGCTTACACAAAAAAAGGCTAAATTATAGTTTTGGTCCTCTATTTTTGTGTTTTCACGATTTTAGCCCCCCTATTTTGTTTTTAAACACTTTTGGTCCCTTATCCTCACTTTGGCTACAAAAAACGCTTATGTCACATTTTAAAATCCGTTTTCTGGTCCACCATCCTCACTTTTGGTCCCCCATCCCCACTTGAGGATGAGCTACCTATTTTAAAAAGTGACACATAAGTAGTTTCTTAAACCAAAATGGGAATGAGAGACCAAAAGTGTTTAAAAACAAAATAGGGGGACTAAAATCGTGAAAACACCAAAATAGAGGGACCAAAACTATAATTTAGCCAAAAAATATAAATATATTTGTTCACAGTTTATTTTGGATAAATAAATTAATCAAAATTTAATTTTAAAGCCAAACAAGACATACAATATTTTAATATTAATATAATAAATATTACAAAGTAAAAAAAAATTATATCACTTACATAGTTCATTCCTTGAATTATCAATAATTAAAAGAATAAAACAATTTGATTTTCTAAAGAAAATAAATGATTGCTTGTAATTAACAAAGGACCAAACTAACTCACATTGATATAAAAGAAAGAGTTTCCTTATGAGAGAGAAAGTCTCTCCCTCTTCTCTCTAGCTTTTTCTTCATTTTTTGGGTTTTAAGGTAGATAATCGGTCACCCATGGAGTGACAACGGGCAAAAAAGAAAGGGTTTCGAAATCTGATTTCGAAGTGGGATTCTTTCCTGTATGGTAGTGCCCATGAGGGTTCGACGGAGGAGGTCTTTTTATTTTCTTCTCTGAGTTTTCCGAGAGGATTAGGGTAGTGGACATTTTCAAGCAGTTTAGTGAGGTGGTGGAGGTGGTAATTCCTCCACGGCGAAATACGTTTGGTAAATGTTTTGGATTTGTAAGGTTCAAGGGGGTTGAGGACGCTAGATTGCTAGCTGTGAAGCTCGACAACATTTTGATCGACGACAAGAAGATCCACGTCGATCAACCGAGATTTAGCATAAATGGAGGCAATGGGGGTTCGGGGCACGACAGAGTCAGAAGGGGTTTTTGAAGCAGGTTGTTCCTATTACAGATAATAGGATCTTTGTGGGTTCCAAATCTTTCGCTGAAATTGTTTCGGAGGGGAAGAAGATTGTCGTTCAGGGGGATGTTATGTCGTTTGGATTTATTTCTTGCTCTGAAGTCAGGGATTGTTGGAAGAAGGCATACATAGGGAAGGTTTTATTCTTAGGTGCGTCTTACAATATCCAAACTCACCTAGAAATAGAAGGTTTTTTCTCTATTAAGGTCCATCCTTTTTGGGGGCGAATATTTGTTTGTTGGTGGAAATGGAGGCGGGTGTTATTAAGGATTTGATCAACGAAGGGAGTTCATGGTGGAAACAATGGTTACGATCGATAATACCTTGGAAGGGGAGTGATGTAGATTCAGAGCAGGTTGTTTGGGTTAGAGTTCACGGGGTGCCTTGCCATGCTTGGTGTTTGGAATTTTGTAAACATATTGCTAACTTTCTTGGTTCATATATTTGTGTTGATGAGAACACCTTGTCGGGTTGTAACATGGACATTGCTAGGTTCATGGTTTGAGTTCCTTTTAGCTTTTATCTGAAGGAGCAGTTGGTGGTAGCCATTGATGGAGTTGATTATACTTTAGTGTTACGAGAAGATTCTTATGGTCCTATGCAATCAGCAAAGCAACATTTTTCTACGAAGAGTAAAAATTCTTCATCCTTTAATTTTGGAGATATTTGGTTTATTCATGAAGAGAGCTCCGTTGGAGAAGAAGAGTATATGAGTTCTTGCGCTTACGAGTCAAAATTGTAGTTGATCTGGAGAATCGTGGGGCGGAGGAAAGACAGAAAGGGACTGGGGGTTAGGGAAGGACATACTTGGAGCGGGTGGGGAAGATGCAGAAATAGAAGTGGAAGATAGGGAAAAGGTGGCAGAGATAGGGACAACTGTTGCTTCTTTCGATGCAACTTTATTGCTTGCTTTAGAGGCTAAAACATTGAGTCACGAAAAGGCTAAAGGTCATTCTGACTTTTTTTTAACCTAGTTTTTCTACATCTAAAGTTAATTATTTGTTGAAGGATTCTTCTTATATTTTGGCAACTCCTCACGACACTTCACCTTTTACTATTGGAAATAAAGTTGTATAAGTAAGAAAGAATAAGAAAGGGAAAAAAACGAAATTTAAAAATTTTGTTGATTTTGGTGGGCCCTTGAATGAGATTCTGTCAAGGCCCAAAAGGAAAATCTCTTTGCAGGCTAAAACAAAAATTCTTTCGGTTTCTGATGAAATTGAAGGTCCAACCTAGTTTTTTCCTTCCAGCGTTATTCCTGCTGTAGCATCGGATCGCAGGGTTGGTTTTGCAACTTTCTCTCTTGGTGAACATCCTTCTGAGTCTGATATTCAAAGATGTAACCATAGGATTCTTGCTAATTTTGGTTCGATTTTGGACAAAAAATTGTGGAATGCTATCGCCAATTTAGGAGTGGTATCGGGAGACTCCAGGAGGGATTTTCAGAAGAAACTTGAAGACATGAATAGAGTGGAATTAAAGAGAAAGGAAGGACGGGAGGTGCATTTAAATTCATTTAAATGATTGTGGGGATTTTTAACATAAGGGGAGGCGACAGTAGGGTTAAGCGAATGAGGACATATGTCTAGTTCAAGAAACTAAGTTGGAGGAGGTGACGGGTTCTTTAGCTAGTAGTTTGTGGGGGATGGAAGAAATTGGTTTTTCGTATTTAGAGGCGGAAGGTATGTCGGGTGGTCTTTTGACTCGATGGAAGACACAATCGCTTTCAATGATTTTTAGTTTTTAAGGCGATGTCTATCTAGATAATAAGGTTGATTGGAACAATGGTACCTATTACATCGTTAATATTTACTCCCCTTGCACAATAGGTTTGAAACGAGCTCTTTGTACATAATTATTGGAATTGAAACAAATATATCAATATGGGGAATGGATTTTTGGGGGAGATTTTAACGCGGTAAAGAAGAGGAATGAGAGAGTAGGTCAATCTATGGTTAGAAGTAATGTGGAATGGGAGGAATTTTCGGATTTTATCAAAGAAAGTAGTTTGGTGGATGTTCCTTGTAAAGGAAAGAAGTAGTGTTGGTTTAGTGGAGATGGGAAATAGAAAAGTAGGATTGACAGGTTTCTTGTGTCTGATAATATTGTTTCGTCTTGGGGTTTTGGTGATCGTTTTATCTGATTGAGGGATGTGTCAGATCATTTTTCGGTTTGGTTGATAGTAGATAGAGAGGATTGGGGCCCTAAACTGTTAAAGTTCAATAATAAGTGGTTTTCCAATAAGGGCTTTATTCCTTTTGTTGAGAAGGAGTGGAAGGCGTTGGTGGTGTATGGGAGAGGTGATTTTGTTTTGAAAGAAAAATTCCGCTTAATTAAAGAGAGATTGAAGTGGTGGAACAAAATGATCTTCAGTAAGTACGACATGGAAGTCGAGGAAATTGTTAGGGATTTGAATGAATCGGATGACATGAAGGTGTTGAATGGGGAGGTGCGAGCGTTCAAAAGAAAGGCTAGCAAAAGAGTCTGGTTGAATTAATCTTAAGATTAAGGAGAACATGCTTATTCAAAAGTCTAGATTAAAGTGGTTGAATGATGGGGACTCTAATAGAATTTTTTTTCGTAGAGTCATGAAGGAGATGAGGAGAAAGAACCATATTAGTTTTATTATCACTAGTAGAGGAGTAGTGAATTCGGTTAGGGAGGTTAAGGAAGTGGTGAAATTGTATTTTGAAGACAAAGTCATAGAGATTTGTTTCGATAGACCAACTTTAGATGGGATTATTCTTAATTCGTTGAGCCGGGAGGATATTTTGTCTCTTAAGGTTCCCTTTTCAAAGGAGGAAATAAAAGAGTTGTCGGTTCTTTTTAAAAGATGATGTTTTCTCGTGTTTTAAATATTTTCACTCCATATTCCGAAGTCTACTAATCTGTTGGGGTTAGATGAGTATCAGCCTACTTTCTTAGTGGGATGCATTTACAAAATATCTCTAAATTGTTGGCTAATATGATTAAAAAGGTTCTTTCTTCGATAATATCTGATTGTCAAAGCGCCTTTGTTTCGGGAAGACATATGATTGACGGGGTTCTAGTAGCTAATGAGTTGGTGGATTATGCTACTAAGGAAGGGAGGGAGTTTCTTCTTTTTAAAATGGACTTCAAAAAAGCGTATGATAAGGTTAGTTGAAACTTTCTTAGATACATGAGAAGGAGGAGGATGGGTTTTGGGATTGTATGGATGAAGTGGATGGAGGCATTAATTTTTTCGAGCAAAATGTCGGTTCTTGTCAATGGTAGTCCTACTAAGGAATTTGGTGTAGAAAGGGGGTTACGTCAAGGTGATCTTATTTCTTTGTTTCTTATGGTTATAGTGGTGGAAGGATTAAAACTTTTGTTTAATAAGGCGGTGGAAATGGTAATTTTGTAGGTTGCAATGTGAACGGTAGATGTTTTGTTAACATTTTACAATTCACAGATGACACTTTGTTGGTAGGAGATGGGAGTTAGAAACACCTTTGGGCTATTAAGGCGGTGTAGAGAGGTTTTGAAATGGTGTTGGGGCTTTGTATCAATTTATTTCTTGTAGGACGCAGTCGAAAGAGTTTCAATTCCTCGGTATATTAATTGGTTATAATCCTAGAAGGATTTCAGTTTGGAGACCGCTTTTGGATAAAATAGGAGGTTTACTTCTTGGAATGGGAGGTGGCTTAGTTTTGGGGGAGGATTACGCTATTAAAATCGGTTTTAAGTAGCTTAGCTATTTTTACTTTATATTTTTACAAAGCTCCCAAGAAGATAATAGCGATGATTAATAAATTGCAAAGAAACTGTTTGTTGGGGGGGATCGGAGGAGAAGACGAAAACTCATTGGGTTAGTTGGAAAGACGTTTTTCTTTCGGTCGATAAGGGTGGCCTCGGTTTTAGGATATTAAAAGATTTTAATAATGCTTTCCTTTTCAAGTGGAGATGGAGAATCTTGGAAGCTTCTAATTCTTTGTGGTTTTGTATGTTGAAGGTGCCGTATATGGATGTCAAATTAAGAGGCGTGATTGGAGGAGGGAAGTTATATAAAAATAGCTCTAAGTCGGTTTGGTGTTCGGACATTTCTTCTTTGGGAAAAATCTTGTGGAGGAGCTTTTAGCGAAGAATTGCAAATTTCGAGTTGGTCTCAGTTATACCATTTCCTTTTGGCATGCTAATTGGTTGGAAGTGGGGATTCTTAAGGAAGTTTTTTCGGTTTTGTTTGCTTTATCTCTTTTGCAGGATGTTTCTATAGTCGACATGGGAGGATGTAGAGTTGGAGAGTGGCATTGGGGTGATTTTGGAATTCCAATCCCAACTAAACTGGTCTCGGTCTCGGATCTGTTCAACCTTCGCCAGCTACTACCCACAGCTATTCCTATAGAAGACCGTAAGGATTCTACTGTGTGGTTGCTGTCGAAAGACGATTCCTTCACCGTGTCTTCATGCTATCGGGTCTTGAGCAATAGGTGTATTCTGTTTGGTCCGACAAATCGGTTTGATAATGTTTTTTCCTCTATTTGGAAGGTGGATGTCCCTCTTAAATTCAAAGCCTTCGAGGGGAGATGTTTCAATAACAAGATTCCTACTAGGGATTTGCTAGTTTTAAGAGGTATTCTTAATTCTTCTTCAAATCTTTCTTCTGTTTTTTGTGATGAGGTTGGTAAAACTTCGTCCCATTCTTTATTGTTTTGTCGTAATGCGGTATAAGTTTTGAAGGAAATGGCAGAGTGGATTGGTTTGAAATACCATATAGCGTTAGATTTTAAAGAGAGCTTTTGCCTTTGGAGTTCCTTTTGTCTACATAAGAAAGTCAAAAGAGGAAAGGTGGGATGAGTGTGGTTGCCTATTGTTTGGAGTCTATGGTTGTGTAGGAATGGTATCATCTTAAAGAATACCGTTTGGAATGCTAGGGATATTGTTTGGGGTTGTGACGCGTTAATTTGGAGGTGGTCGTATATCGGGAAGATTACTCAACCGAATTGTAACTTTTATGAGTTTAACAAAAATTCATTATTTTACTTAAGTTAGGTTCTATTTGGTGGGTAATTTTCTCTTATAGGCTCTCATCGCCTATTTTGTAATCGAGTTTTTAAGACTTTCGTTCTACTTCAATAATACTTGCTTACAAAAAAAAAAAACTCACATTGATATATAAAAACAATAGCTTAAAAAATCATTTTTTTTAAGTTACTGTTAATTAAAGGAATGAGATGTTTAATTAGTGGTAAAATGTTTATTAGTAATCTTAATTGTGATGATTAAATTGTTATTAAAATATTGAGAGTCTGATTTAAAAAGTAATTTTAAATCAATTTATTCAATAAAATAAATTATGGAAATATATACTTTTATATATAATATTCAAAATACAATGATAAATTAGTTTTTTTAATTAAATTAATTTTCTCTGAGTTAACTTTTAAAAATATAATTAAATGATATAATTTAAAAAAATGCTTTCCCTAGGAAAAGTAGTAAATAATTTATGCTTCTAACTATTTAAAATTAATATAATTTTGGCCCTTTTAAGAAAATAAAAAGAAACAAAAAAATTTAATACTATTTTTCAGATTTTTTATTTTTGAATTCTTCTTTTAGTTTGGAAAAATATTTAAATTTTAGAAAATTTTAATTTTAAATAAATATATTGAATACATGTGAGTTATATTTTGTACTTATAATATTCTAATTAAATATTTAGTATGTTTATAAAAAATATTTTAATAATGATTTAATTAAAAAATAAAAAATATTTATGGTAAGAATTTTTTTTATGGAATATTTAAATGTTAAACTTAATAGAAAATAATTGTTGTTTTTTCTATGAAATTTTTAAATCTTATACCTCAATTATATCTTATGATTGATATTGATATTTCTCGTTTGTCATGATAGATATCAATTCTCACTATATATGAGTGAGAGGAAGAGATAACGACCGTTTGATTAAAATAAACGGTTAAGATTTAACATTTCGTTAAAATTATTCACGTGACTCTCTTTTTTCTTAACTTTTTTTAGTTGAGATAAAAGAGAATCACGTGACGAGATATTAAATCTAAACTATTTATTTTAATCAAACGGTTGTTCTCTCTTCCTCTCACTGTCATTTAAGATTACCCTTTCTCAATATATATATATATATATATATATATATATATATATATATATATATATATATATATATATATATATATATATATATATATATATATATATATATATATATATATATATATATATATATATATATATATATATGAGGAGGGATATTCTTACTCCAAGAGTAAGTTATCAAGACTTACTCCTCATCATGACCATTGACTTTTTTCAATCTAATGGTTAAAATTAATAAGTAATTAAATATGGAGAGAGAGAAATAATACTCAATAATTTTAACCATTAGATTGAGAAGAATCAATGGTCTTGATGAGGAGTAAGTGTAACACCCCAATTCTACCCAAGCATTTAGGTACAAATATCAGAGTATAAAAATTTCATACAACACAATTAGGATGTTACACTAAGTAACCAAACAAACACCTAGAAAACAAACGGACATCAGCGATGCCAAAAGCATACACACCTGCCAATAAAACGATACATAACACACGGAAATATGAACATATATATATATATATATATATATATATATATATATATATATATATATATATATATATATATAAAGATATATATATATATATATATATATATATATATATATATATATATATATATATATATATATATATATATATATATATATATACACGTATAGCTCTCACTCTCAAAGAGGAGTTTTCGAAAATAAAGTGTTTACAATACACAACGGCACGTTATCACATATACATGTTCAAAAGAGTCATATACAAATAAATAACAACAGACTCCCGACTACCCGATGTTACGTATCAGAGCGACCGACAAGACCAATTGGAGAACTACCTCTTCCAAAAGACTCCTAAAGCGGCTAATCTGCAGGATGCCACTCAAGCATCAAATCAGCAGAAGGGTGAGAATATAATTCATAATGAAAAGCATGACAAATATAGTAATGTCAACAAGTATCATCAAGAATCATACAACAAGGTAATCCACTCATTTAACCACAATCGATATATAAGTAATGCGACACATGAATGATAACATAAATTATAAGGACATACAATGATGAATGAGACTCGACTATGCATATGCATTTGGTACCAAATCCGGAGTAAACTCCTCCTTGTCATTATGACAAACACACCTGGCCGAGCATTATGCTGGGACTTTATTCCACTCAGGAAGCCCGCATGCTGTCGTCATCGAGCATGTAGCTCCCACTGATGACCTCTTGCCACTCAGGCTAATATACCGTTACCGAGCATTAAGCTCCTACTGGTAACCAATGCCTGCAGGCCATCTGTTAATAGCATTCCGCCATTAACGTATTGAAATGTTATGCTGTGCAAATATATGACTCTAATACATGACAACAACATCATCAACAATATAACACGGTCACATACTCAGGTTACACCGTTTATATTCTATCAAAAAGGATACATCACCAATTAATAACATCGTTATCAATTACATTACACCATAATTACCACACAGGCATTAATAAGCACACAACACACATTCACCGTCAAAACATACTGGCCACATCGGCATAAATGATCGCATAATTGCATCACATCAAATTAATATTGGCCATCGGCCTACAACTTCATCAATACATCATCAACAAGTTGTAATCGCAACAATTAAACAATGATAATACATCATTCTCATAACAACAATTACTTGCCATAAGGCCACACATCATGTTAACAACAATCAACCAAACATCGTCACATATCAAGAATGAACATTCATTAATACATAACCTATACGAACATGATCTCATGTTATCGACAATTAATCACATACCTCGTATCAATACGATAACGTTCACACAACACATCATCATGATTTATCATGCACTAGTTCACAAAACCATTTATGAAAATCAACCAACCACTACTACATCCTACATCATCATATAGAGCATGGAAATAGCTTCCAAACGTTTCAAACGACACATAAAACGAACACCCGAGTTAAAAGATACGACTTTTCAAAGTTTGGAAAACATAAACATACTTCATAAGTTAACCATACTTAGCTCTATCACTAAATCCTAATAAAAATAATAGGAGACTACATCCTATGAATCATTTCATTAAATCATAGTATAGTTCATTGCGTTAGCTTTCCAACGCTTCGAACGGCGACAAAATCGGAGTTACGGTTCAAGAGTTACGAAGTTTCAAAGTTTTGGAAAAAATAAAATATGTTGTTGGCCGCTTGAGCTCCGCTCAGCGGACCCAGCCAGAAACGAGCCAACAAAAACTCCGCTCAGCGGACCCCCTCCGCTCGGCGGACCTGAGAAAACCCAGAAAAAAACCAGCACGAACCAGAACTGTTCTAACCCTCTCATACCCACCAAAACCACTCTAAAACATCATTATAACACCAATACAACACATACATACTATAGAAAAAACCTAATATCAAACTTTTCATGGTTGATTCATCAATCTCACTCAAAATCTAACATTTTCTTCAAACTCAATCAAGCCATGGAAATGGAAAAGAAAGCATGATCAATCACCATAACACAACAAGGATATCATTTAATCATCATACAATCATTCTCAAACAAACTTAGATCAAACAAAGACCACACAAGGAAGTTATGGAAATTAGAACAAGAAGAGCAAGAACAAGAACAAGACTATAAGAATCATACATCCAAGATAAATTAGATTCACCCCCTTACCCTAGTTAATCTTGATTCTAGCTTGTTTTGGATTTCTACAATTCTCTTCTTCTCTTTGTTTTTCTCTTCTTTCTCTTCTCTTCACAAGTTTTCTCTCTTTTCTCTCTAAAATATCTCTTTTTCTCTTCTATTCTAAGACATCATATATTTTACCTCTCTATAACTCTTTCTATTTCTCTACTTCTCATTTTCACCCACTTAACTCTCATAAATTCCAATTTTGGCCCAAATATTACTAAACATTAATTCTAACCAATTAACACCAAAACATAATAATTACACACATGGAAAGTAATAAGTAAAATATTAACATAATTAATATTTACCGACTGACACGACTCAAAAACGGTAAAATTCCAATAAACGTCACAAACGTCCAAATTAAGCATATACTTATATTTCCGGGCGTTACAACTCTCCCCCACTTAGAACATTTCCGTCCTCGGAAATATCCCACACGCAAACAAACCTGGATACGCTCTCGCCTCCGACTAACCAACTATCAAGCCACGAAAGCAATGACACAATCAGCACCAACAACGAATCACTCTAGCTAAAAGCAAAACAACCAAAACACAACAACGACAACGAGATGCAATGCCCATACAATGCACTCACCGACCAAACCGCAACCAAATTATTACCATCATCAAAGGCAACGCACCCCTAGTCCCCCATCAAAGGAATTAGCTACATGCACTCGAATCATCACCATGGAAATGAGACACCATCTTAGATAAGGACATAAAGTTCCACGAAAATGCAACTTCTGAACAGCCTCAACATAACTAGAATACCAACAACCCGGTCGCACAACATCCAAACAACCATGCCAAGACATAGCAGTCAAACATGTAATCAAAGCATCTGGTAGTCTTATCATTCCTACCACGTCCACTGTCCAAAATTTGAACTCTAACAGTTCATACACACACATACGAGCCGCGTCATTTCACGCTTCCGACGCGCACTCTGATTTCCCACAACAAACAGATTTACCAATTACATATCCAACTTCCAGCTTTTTCTAGTATTCACCAGAAACTCATTGTTCTCTCTTAACATACTCAACCTCTTAATCTGCTGTGTCAGCTCGCACACCAGACAAAAGTCTTTGTATTATCCAATCAAAGGCAAAAAGCGAATCCAAACACATCCTTGTTTCACAACACAAGCCCTCATAGATCCTTAAGTAACCAAATCGTCCTCTCAGTTTGACCATCCGTTTGAGGATGAGACGCCATTCTCAATGCAACTCCGTACCTAAAGTACTTTGTGAACCTTCTCCAAAATTCAGAAATAAACCTCGGATCTCAATCTGAACATTACCTTACCACAAAAAAATGACCTTCTCAAATCTTGATACATCTTAGTAGCATCAGGATGAATACTCAAATCACTACGACGCACTTCATCCAAAGTCCTCTTTTCAAATCCGAACATTAGGAATACAAACTTGATCATGACATCCCATGGCATTGTTCTTATCAATCCGAAGATCACTATCTCTGTCTTGGACTAATCAATGCCATCTTATTAACCCATTCAAATCCGATTTATGACCTTTTCTAATCTCATCAAGAATACCATAAGTAAGCTTTCACATATAAAGCTCAACACCTGAAGAAGTCGCTTTACAAACCAAACTTAAATCTCACAACTGTTTCAATAATCACAATACTCGAATCATCGACATGGACGTATGCAATGGTTTCTCATATTCAACTCGTTCTGATCAAACGAATACTTCAAACTCTTGTAGTCACTTACATACACAAATCTAGATCCGAATAATTAGTGCCTTCAAATTTCCCAAACAGAAATAACAATTGCCAACTCTAAATCTTGTGACAGATAAATCCTTTCAAAAATCTTAACTCGCATAAAAGCATAAACCACCACTTACCCCTTTCTGCATTAGAACTTCTTGCAACCCAACAAAGAAACATCCCAAAACACCACAAATAGTTCTAACAGATCCGGCAAAATCAAAATAGGAGTGATAGTCAACCTCCTCTTAAACCCTTGAACATTCACTTCACTCAACCAAAAACTCACACAAGGAAACTTAGCAAACAACTTCTTCTTCCCAACACGGACAAAACAATTCTCAAGTACTTAGCATGATCATCTTCACACTGATGATACCCATACTTCAAATCAAACTTGCAAAACAAACAAGCTCAAACCAACTTGATCCGTCAAAATATCAATCCTTGAAAGTGGATACTTTTCCTTAATTGTCACTTTTCTCAATTGTCTAAAATCGACACAAAGCCTCATAGAACCTTCCTTCTTAACCAACAAAACACATGCACCCTACGACGACACACTCGAACGAACAAGCCTCTTCTCAAGAAAATCCTTAAGTTGACTCCTCAACTCTTTCAACTCAGAAGTTGGCATCCGATACGGAACCCTCGACACAACAATAGCTCTAGGAACTAAATCCTTCAAGAAACATTTATACAAATGCGCAACTATCCGCAATTCCCATCATCGCTCTTTCTCAAGAATATCCAAAGTCGTCTACCACATAAACAACATCATACCACCTTGCACGGACTCATTCACTTTCAATATTATCAAACTAGCCAGATAAGCCTATCACGTCCAATACGATCCCGTCTACTATCAACAAGAGATTAAGGGTGATCAAGTCCTCAATTTGTCAACAGGTAGCCGACAATCATAATAGAGTATAAACTATCAGTACCAACATTAATAATATTCTTTTCCAACTTTTGCTCATAGCACAGAAGCACTATGATTCCATAATTCGCAAATCTCCCAAGATTATCTGAACCAGCTAACACCGACGTCCGGTAGCTACGTACCAAAACACTTCTAACAATTTCTCAAAACAAAATACCTGAGATCCTACTCATCTCTTCATACTCCTAATTCTTGCTCGAGTTCCAAAACGTTTCCAACAACGTCAATAACTCCTACCACCGTCTCAATTACTTACCAAAAATCCTACAACCAGGTCTACCACAATACTTTCCTAAATCACTGATCCAACAACGACACCTCACACAAGGCTACTCAAACAACAACTTCACACTCCACCAGTAGCGTTAGAGCATCACAACTTTCTAAATTCCATTCTTTAGAAATAACCAAAATCTACTTCGAGACACTCCAACTTGATTAACAATCAAAGTCTTAAGTCCAAGTCACCTTCACTTCAGAAAACAACAAATTCCAAAAACACTAGTACTGCTGCCCTAAGTAGCATACTAACATCTTGCAACTGAAACATATCCGAGAAGCATATCTTCTCCCCCACTAAGCTTCAACCACTCCTGCATACAACCGTCTAGAGGCACAACAAGTACTGATAGTGTTCCACACACTCATCACGTACTGAGGAATTAAACAACATTAGACAACACTGGCTGGACAGACTGACCTGCTCTGATACCACTATTGTAACACCCCAATTCTACCCAAGCATTTAGGTACAAATATCAGAGTATAAAAATTTCATACAACACAATTAGGATGTTACACTAAGTAACCAAACAAACACCTAGAAAACAAACGGACATCAGCGATGCCAAAAGCATACACAACGGCACGTTATCACATATACATGTTCAAAAGAGTCATATACAAATAAATAACAACAGACTCCCGACTACCCGATGTTACGTATCAGAGCGACCGACAAGACCAATTGGAGAACTACCTCTTCCAAAAGACTCCTAAAGCGGCTAATCTGCAGGATGCCACTCAAGCATCAAATCAGCAGAAGGGTGAGAATATAATTCATAATGAAAAGCATGACAAATATAGTAATGTCAACAAGTATCATCAAGAATCATACAACAAGGTAATCCACTCATTTAACCACAATCGATATATAAGTAATGCGACACATGAATGATAACATAAATTATAAGGACATACAATGATGAATGAGACTCGACTATGCATATGCATGTGGTACCAAATCCGGAGTAAACTCCTCCTTGTCATTATGACAAACACACCTGGCCGAGCATTATGCTGGGACTTTATTACACTCAGGAAGCCCGCAGGCTGTCGTCATCGAGCATGTAGCTCCCACTGATGACCTCTTGCCACTCAGGCTAATATACCGTTACCGAGCATTAAGCTCCTACTGGTAACCAATGCCTGCAGGCCATCTGTTAATAGCATTCCGCCATTAACGTATTGAAATGTTATGCTGTGCAAATATATGACTCTAATACATGACAACAACATCATCAACAATATAACACGGTCACATACTCAGGTTACACCGTTTATATTCTATCCAAAAGGATACATCACCAATTAATAACATCGTTATCAATTACATTACACCATAATTACCACACATGCATTAATAAGCACACAACACACATTCACCGTCAAAACATACTGGCCACATCGGCATAAATGATCGCATAATTGCATCACATCAAATTAATATTGGCCATCGGCCCACAACTTCATCAATACATCATCAACAAGTTGTAATCGCAACAATTAAACAATGATAATACATCATTCTCATAACAACAATTACTTGCCATAAGGCCACACATCATGTTAACAACAATCAACCAAACATCGTCACATATCAAGAATGAACATTCATTAATACATAACCTATACGAACATGATCTCATGTTATCGACAATTAATCACATACCTCGTATCAATACGATAACGTTCACACAACACATCATCATGATTTATCATGCACTAGTTCACAAAACCATTTATGAAAATCAACCAACCACTACTACATCCTACATCATCATATAGAGCATGGAAATAGCTTCCAAACGTTTCAAACGACACATAAAACGAACACCCGAGTTAAAAGATACGACTTTTCAAAGTTTGGAAAACATAAACATACTTCATAAGTTAACCATACTTAGCTCTATCACTAAATCCTAATAAAAATAATAGGAGACTACATCCTATGAATAATTTCATTAAATCATAGTATAGTTCATTGCGTTAGCTTTCCAACGCTTCGAACGGCGACAAAATCGGAGTTACGGTTCAAGAGTTACGAAGTTTCAAAGTTTTGGAAAAAATAAAATATGTTGTTGGCCGCTTGAGCTCCGCTCAGCGGACCCAGCCAGAAACGAGCCAACAAAAACTCCGCTCAGCGGACCTGAGAAAACCCAGAAAAAAACCAACACGAACCAGAACTGTTCTAACCCTCTCATACCCACCAAAACCACTCTAAAACATCATTATAACACCAATACAACACATACATACTATAGAAACAACCTAATATCAAACTTTTCATGGTTGATTCATCAATCTCACTCAAAACCAAACATTTTCTTCAAACTCAATCAAGCCATGGAAATGGAAAAGAAAGCATGATCAATCACCATAACACAACAAGGATATCATTTAATCATCATACAATCATTCTCAAACAAACTTAGATCAAACAAAGACCACACAAGGAAGTTATGGAAATTGGAACAAGAAGAGAAAGAACAAGAACAAGACTATAAGAATCATACATCCAAGATAAATTAGATTCACCCCCTTACCTTGGTTACTCTTGATTCTAGCTTGTTTTGGATTTCTACAATTCTCTTCTTCTCTTTGTTTTTCTCTTCTTTCTCTTCTCTTCACAAGTTTTCTCTCTTTTCTCTCTAAAATATCTCTTTTTCTCTTCTATTCTAAGACATCATATATTTTACCTCTCTATAACTCTTTCTATTTCTCTACTTCTCATTTTCACCCACTTAACTCTCATAAATTCCAATTTTGGCCCAAATGTTGCTAAACATTAATTCTAACCAATTAACACCAAAACATAATAATTACACACATGGAAAGTAATAAGTAAAATATTAACATAATTAATATTTACCGACTGACATGACTCAAAAACGGTAAAATTCCAATAAACGTCACAAACGTCCAAATTAAGCATATACTTATATTTCCGGGCGTTACAGTAAGTCTTGATAACTTACTCTTGGAGTAAGAATATCCCTACTCTGTATGTTTATATATATATATATATATATATATATATATATATATATATATATATATATATATATATATATATATATATATATATATATATATATATAGTTGAATTATTATCTACCCAATTCAAAAAGTTGGGTAAAGTTACCTTCAATGTAAAATGTCTTGGAAACAAGCAAAAAATATACTATTTTATAATTAATTAAATAAGATAAAACTAAATGATGCAATGTGATTGGTGGAATGTACACTACCCAACTTTTTGAGGTGGGTAGAGAAGTTGTCCCCATATATATATATATATATATATATATATATATATATATATATATATATATAGAGAGAGAGAGAGAGAGAGAGAGGAGAGATATATTTACTCCAAGAGTAAGTTGTTATAACTTACTTTACATCTTGACCATTAATTCTTTTCAATCTAATGGTTAAAAATAATAAGTAATAATTTTCTCTCTCCACATTTAATTACATATTATTTTTAAATAGGAGATAGAAGGATTAAATTCTAGCTAATGGATTGGATATTTGATCTTGATGAACATTTATTGTCTATGGTTGCATATGATTTCATCAAGACCAAATATCTAATCCAATGGCTAGAATTCAATCATATCTCCTATTTAAAAAATGTTCGTACTTTATACATCCCATATATATATATATATATATATATATATATATATATATATATATGTGTGTGTGTGTGTGTGTGTGTGTGTGTGTGTATGTGTGTGTGTGTGCGTGTCTATATATATTTATATCTAGCAAAAAAATATTATTTGGACAATCTCCCTGATGTGAATCGGGCGAAACCCCAAATGTACTGTGTTGAGGGAGCTTTTTTAGAAAAAGGATGAAAGGACACCTTGTAATACCCCCGTTTTGGCCATAAGATCCTCATAATCATTTGCATTACAATCATAACAAGATCACAATCTTGAGGTTCATCTTTTGCTTTGTTCCACCTTATCTTTAAGGGGATCACTAAGCACCCATGTTTGTTTAAACTTGTGAATATCTCTTTGTTATGTTATACTATCCAAATTTCAAAAAAATATGTTTTTGTCTTTTAAAGCTTTGTGCATTGTAGGTGGTTAACCAAGTGTATCCACACCTCTCCTAAAGCTAGGATTTTGAGGATCGACCCTCAATTAGTTAGTCATCCATGGAAGCTAAATGAATTTAACTTCAAGAGATATATTTTTATCATCAAGTATCATATTTTAAGCACCTCTCAATTTCATTTGATCAAGTTTGATCAAGTTCATCTCAATATTATGTGGCTTGATTCATCAAGAAACTTCATAGGTTCATGTGTTTGTTTCCATACCTTCTTCAACAAGTTTCTCAAGCCATGAGCTTTACAATCAAGTTTGCTTCAAGAGCTTATAATTTTAAGGTCTTATGTACCCCCCATGCTTTATCATGCAAAGAAAGTTTAAAGGATTCAAATTTGACTCAAGAAGTTTGACCTAATTTGACAAGTTCTTGATTCTATGATCATAAGGGCATAACTCCTTCAATTTTTAACATTTTTGAGTGATTCTTTTTGTAAATTATTCTCATTTACATCATCAATAACTTCTCTTCACAAGTCAAGAGGAATATTTATGAAGAAAGTCATCAAAAGTTGAAAGACATTACAAGTCTCTTTTGAAACTTCAAGGATTTCTGTGTCAACTTCAAAAGATCATAACTTGCTCAATTTTTATCACCTTGAGCCTATGTGTTTTGCAGAGTAATATTGAGTGAGTCTAATTTAATCCATCTTTGAAGTTCAAGAGCAAAATGTGAGTGGAACTTTCATTCTCTTGCATAACTTTTCTCCCTAAGCTTATATTTACCATCTCTACAACTTTCATGTTGGTAGTTTTGTCCAAATCAAGCTCTAAGACATACTTTTGTCACATACATCAAAGTATTTAATGATGACTTTGAGGGAATGCCCACTTTTTGCCCAAGTTGTCAAGATCATATCTCCTAATTCATGGCACCTACGAAGATGATTCTTTTTTCATTGTGTTAATCTCAATGAGAAGAGTATTTGGATCAAGAAAAAGGGGAAACCGCACGAGCCAATTGCAAGAGGCCTTGATTCAAAGTTTGACACTCATATATGGCAAAAACTTAGAAAATTTTCGAAGTATTGAAGGAGTTTTTTTCACCAACTTTTGAGACTCGTAATTTTCACCTCGGTCATACCCCAAAATTTGCCCACCATATTTTCATGCAAGACTCATCCAAGTATCAAAAGCTCAAGACGCAACTGAGTACACGCTCTCCTAATCAAAGGCTCCTAAACTAGGGTTTGCTTCTCTCAAGATCAAATCAAGTTCTAAAATGGATCCCATGGCCTCTCATATGCCTCAAAGATCTAAATTCATTAATACAAACGGTGGAGACGATCATTCCAAGATCTAAATCAGTGGCTATACAAGGTACTGAGACGATCGACATTACAAGATCTAAATTCATCAATACAAACGGTGGAGACGATCATTCCAAGATCTAAATCGGTTACTGTACACAGTACTGAGACGATCGACATTTTGAGATCTAAATCAGTTACTATACACGGTACTGAGACGATCGACGATCCAAGATCTAAATCTATTATCACAACGGTAGAGACGATCATTTTGTTAAGATCTAAATCAGTTACTACACAAGGTACTGAGATAATTGACATTCAAATCAATCTAAAAAGTTAGGAGGCATCTTTAAATCCACTCCATATTTTCTGCTGATGGCATCTCTAAGCCCATCCCCGACGCAGGTTCAGGTACCAGCAAGCGCAAATTTCTAGGTATTCTAGTGTTCAGTCATCTTCCACCTTCAGATACCAATTAGCATACAAACCACTCTACATCCTCAGGTTTAAGAAGATTGAACAGGGACAGCTGTCATACCCTAAAATTTTCCCACCATATTTTCATACAAGACTCATCCAAGTATCAAAAGTTCAAGACGCAACTGAGTAGACGCTCTCCTAATAAAAGGCTCCTAAACTAGGGTTTTGCTTCTCTCAAGATCAAATCAAGTCCTAAAATGGATCACATGGCCTCTCATATGCCTCAAATAATCCTCACATCAAGTTTCAAGCTCTGATTCACAAGATTGCCCAGACAAAAGCTTAAATAGTCAACAATCGACTAGTTTGACCTAAAAGTCAACTGTGGTCAAAATACAGTCGAAATTCCTGATTTTTGGTCAACATCCTTATTTTGAAGTAACATTCATCATTTGATCAAGGGTTGATCATGATTCATCAAGGAAAGTTCAAAATCAACAAAACTCAAAGTTTCTAAATTAGGGTTTTTGACCTAAAAGTCAATTGAACTTTGACCAGCCATAACTTTCACCTGGTTCATCATAAATTTCCCAACCAAAGCTCATTTTGAAGTAAATTTAATTCTCTACAACTTTTCCTTTCTAGAGTCAAGGCCAAAAATGCTTCATTTGGGAGATATGAGCGAAAACATTACAGGTCCTACTAGAAGCTCGCAAAAAGCTGTTTTTTGTCAGGAGCCATATCATCAAGATAAAATCTTCAAATGTAAAAAAGGTTCCAAAGTGGCTTATAGAGGACATCTTGGTCTTTCCAAAAAGTCCTAGATCATCTTCATATGATAAATATTGAATGAGTTATGACTTGCATAAGTTGGTCAATTTTTAAGAGATGCATGAAAGTCAAGATGAATAAATTTTGCATTTTTTGACTTATGGGCCTATGTTTTGGACATTGAACGTGATCGTAAGCTAGCACAAGGCCCATGTTTCCATTCTTTTATTTTTTTATTATTTTTATTCCATTTATTTTGGATTTTTTTCATTAAAATCCAAGATTAAATCTAATAAAATAATGGAAAATACAAAAGGAATGATTGGAATCACTTTGTAACTAAATAGTGGGCATAAAAACTAACTCAAATCAAGGGGATTTCATTGAAATAAGATTGAGCCAAGATTGGAAAGATTTCATACAAAAATCAATCAAAATATCTCATACTCCAATCTTCACAACTACAAAACATTTGAACAATTATATAACCCTAAATTCATCCTATATGTACTCAACATATTTCGAATAGGAGGGGACGGAAAATTGGAAGAGAATAAGGGTTTCAAAAGTTAGAAAATTTCAAAAGGAGGAGGTGAGTTCGTATCAGTCTTTCCAGCCCTATTCAAAGCAAAGCAATCGTACTAATCTTCCCTGGAGGTAATATAAGAGGGAAAGGTATCTTTACTAGGCTCCCATGACACGTGAATCCATATATCATGAATTTCATAACTCGTGAATTTATTATGTTTTACCGTAAGCTAACTATATATTTGAGTTCAATATGTTGTTTAGAGGTTACTTGAACCATTGGAATGAAGATTAAAGGCCTATAACACCAATCACCATTGTTAGCGCAAAAGAGGTCACCCTATTTGTTTTCACGCATGAAGGTACTTTTAGGGCATGAAAACCACACCATTGAATTCGTGGCCCTCGATTTAGGTTAACTGGGTCGTCTCTTGTTTCTTTTGATCGTTGTTTTGCAGGTATTAAGTCGTTGCCGATAGAGGAGAAGAACCGGATGGAAAATCCGCAACAAAAACTGCAGCTGTTTCCATAAGCAAATCCGCAGGAAAAACGAAGAAGGAGATGAACAGTAGCTTGAACCCCCTTGACTACGCGTAGAGTTTCGCCATTGGCTGGGCAGCAATGTCGCTCTCTCCCTCTTCATTCAATTGGCCAGTCAACAAAGGTTGTCTTCTCTCTCTGTTTTCTATTGGTCTACGCATGTGACAGTTGACCCCGCATTTGAATTTCCAATTGATTTCTTTGTTTTCTACTTATTTTGTTCCATGCGTTCCACTAACAACTAACACAACGCAGTTCAATTGGCCATGAGAAGACTAGTAACCTTCAGCACATGGGTTCGAACCATGTGAATTACAAAATATATTTTTACAAGTTGCTTGGCTTCAGTCACTAATGGATCCAGCGCTTCTCTCCCTCATGCACCCAGGGTATGCTCTCCTTTCCAGCCATCAGATGCTCGCGTGGCCTGATCCGACGCTCCAGATAACTCCTCACCACGGTGGACCTTCAAAGGCCAGTCATAATGGATCCAACGCCCAGGTTTTGTTTTTCCTCTCTTTTGTTGTTTGTAGTTTTGTTTTGGTTTTTTGAATTAATTAACTATTAATTTAAATTCTTAGCTTTTAATCACCAATTAGTTGATAAATTAACCACCAAGGAATCTAATAATGAGGATTAAAATTTAATTTTAATAATTAGTTTAGTCTTTAATGGTTTTTATTTTAATTAGGGTTACCTTTTCTTTTATTAATTAATTTGAATTTAGTGAACAATTTAATCTAATTTTAATTTCTATTTAGTTAATTAATTTAATTAGATGATTGATTTAGTAATTAGAATTAGGGTAAATAATTTAGGTTTAATTTTAGTTTTAGGTTTAACCTTAATCAATAAACCATAGGTAAACCTTAGAAACTATCAATAAAGTAAGAGTTGTCTATTAACTGTAAGTTTGTTAACCCTTAGATTTTAACCTTAGGTTTGTCATCAGGTTTTTTAGCCTAAGGTTTTTAACCTTTAATTTTTTCCTTGACATCCTAATACCTCGATTGCTATCAAACATTGAATTTCTTCATTACCGCGAATTTCTTTTCTCATCTCATATTCCACTGATTGTCGAATGCCCGCTGTTTGATTTTTCCCTTTATTTTTTTCCTTTGTTTAATTTGCCTTTATTTAATTTTTTGCGTTTTATTCAATTATTTAATTTTCTGTCATTTAAAATTCTAGAAGGTGTATAGGTTGCTCATTCATTTTAAATGTAATAGTAATTAGAATTTACTTTTCTGCCTTTACTTTCCACACCTTATAGTTATAACTGTGGTTTATATTTTCTGCTGATATTTTAACTGGGTGGTTAGTAACAATAGGGAGTGACAATAGTTTAATGAATTTAGTTTGCCTAATATAAGATAAAAATATCTGAATTGAATCACGTGATTGTTGCACACACACACACATACCTTTATGGTAACCCTTCTTATGCTGCCTGTTGCCTTTCAATTTAAAAAAATAGTCAAGTCCCTCGAATACGAGGATACCTTAGCAATGTTGCCCTCAGTTCATTATCATCATAAAAAGATCCTAAGTCCCTTTCGAAGTTGCCTAAACCAAAATGATCTTGCCCCTCGACGTTGCCTACGATTAATGATGATAGTCCCTTTTGATTGCTAAGGTATCCTCACTAGTTGCCTAAAATGACTATTACATCCTTCCCTGAGACTACCTGCCCTCTTTATGGTAGGGACAGTCTTATGGCGAACGATACCCTCGATGACCCTTTTCAAATCCAATGAAAGGACTACCTACCCTTCTTATGGTATGGATAGCCCTTTCAAACGAAAATGTTAAAGAACAGAAAGACATTAAACTTAGGGTAGGTGCTTTTAACTGCTTACTCACTATTAAACTCAAATTACTTTTCACACCCCTTTTTCAAATCAATTCAAAAAGGCTACACTTATTTACAAGCTAAAGTCCTTATTCAAATCCTTTTCCTATTCATACACTACACTTCAAACATTTTGAAAACAAAAAGTGAGCTAAACAATTAAGAGCCCATGGATAACCATGGATACAAAGGATGCTTACACCTTCCCTTTGTATAACTTACCCCCCGAACTCAAAGTCTTTTAAAAGGTCTTTTTCTGTTCTTTTAGCCTTTCTAAATTGGATAAAATAAACGTCGGTGGGGACTCTTGTTATCCGCATATTTTTAAAGTCAGTTCTCCCACCGTATTACAACCTCAAATCACCAAATGCTACCTTTCTTAGCACATTGTAAAGTTGGGAGTGTCCTCTTTCCAATATGATTGGTCTCATGGAAAAAAAACTTCCTAGATTGAATGCCCCAATTGATTTGAAGATGGTACCTTGAAGCTGAAGCTACATGATCAAACCAATTTGCAGAACCTCTAATTCTCACTTTATTCAAGCTTTGCACGTGGATATTTCACTAATTGCTTATAATGAGCTTCCAGAAGATATTTAGCATCTCAAAACCCAAGGATTAGTGGAGTTTTATGCTCTCCAAGTCACACATTTCTCATTTTTGGTTGCACATGGAATCACACGAGTTTGGATTCAATTGGCACGCTTGAGCATCACATTTACTTCACCTATAAATAGGCACCATATTCAACTCATTTCGACAAGCTTTGATAGCCAAAAAATCTATGCAGAACTCACCCTTTGAACTCTGAAATTCAAAATCCATTTTCATATTTCCAAAGCTTCCAGCTCAAAATTTTTTATCTCTAAACCTTCCTTGATCTTCATTGAAACTAAAGAAATTGAAACCAAAGCAAATAGTGCCATAATTTACTCATACCAAGTAAAGTTTCAGAGCTCCTTCATCTTACTTCAAACAGGTAGTTTGAGGCATCCACTTGCTTCATTTTTTATAATACAATGTAGTTCTTAACTTGCTTATTCTATCTGGAAGTTCAATTTTGTTGAATTGATGCTTTAACCTTTTGTATTTTCAAAAATGGTTTTCAAAGTTCTTCTGGTTTTTTCTAAATCGAGTAAGTCATGGTTTAAAGAAATATTTTGCGAGGATATGTTTGAGATCGTCTTGATGAGACAAATCGAATGATACCACTATGAGAGCTTAATTTTACAGTTTGGTTGATTCACGTTTTTAGCAAAAATCCTTTGAAAATATGAAGCTAGAGGTTGAAGATGATGTGCTGGCATCCTTCAAACAATGATAGTGAGACATTTTATTTTCGTTGGTGGATCTTTTATGGCTCGATGAAGCAAATGGACTGAGGGCTTATGATGGAACGCGCGTTGAGATCATGCCAACGCATTAATGCAAAGATCCAAGGATATGGATTGATGAGCACATCCTTTAATGATGTGTCTCACTACATGGGATCTGTCATTTTATTTTTTTATTCTTTTTTTTCTTTTTTAATCCTTTTTTGTTTCTTTAATTCATTTAAAATACCAAATCACACTGAAAAAAATTCCGAAAAATTCTTAAAAATTCTCTGATTATTTTCTGATTTAATGAATATTTTTGTCGAATTTTATTCTAAGAGTTGATATTTTTCTTGTTTTTTGAACTATTAGCTTCATTTTAATTGAATTAAAAATGTTTTCTGACTTTAAAAAATTATGAAATATTTTGTCAACACTTGTTGACTTGTGTTTGACCTATGATAATTTTTAGGGATTTTATTTGGTGTTATGATACCCTTTGTGTATTTCATTAATAGATTCCAATTAATTAATCATTTTTGGTCATTTTTAAATAGTTTTGAGTTTGTGAAAATTATGAAACCTTTTTCTAAAAATCATATATAGTTTTTTTGATTTTCTTACGGTCTTGTTTAGAATTTATTTGGTGCTGTCATACTCCTTAAGTATTTCATTAATATTTTCTTATTAATTGATCTTTTTTTTAATTCTTTTTTAATGTTCTTTAGGATTTTGTTTCCTTTGTGATTTATTCAGATCTTGGACATGCTTTGTGATACCTTGATTCAACTTCATTAATATTATTGGATCTAGGATGTTGATAGGTTTGAAAGAACCAAATCCATAATATTAGATGAATGATATTAATGATAGTTTGAGGTTTTTGGATTATATTTTGTGATATTTCTTTCCCTCCATCTTTTTTCTTTTGATTAGTGGGTGTAAGTCTTGATGGAATTAATTGTGTAGAGGCTTTGATTTTATCAATCCTTTGATGAATCATTAAGATGAATTCCCATAAAAATAAAAAAGAATTCATCTGGATATTGTGGTTTCAATATGTTCCCCTCCCTCTTCATCTCAATCCCATTCTTGTTTTATCTTTTGTCTCGTATCGAAAAATGATCATTAATGGCCTAAACCTATGTTTACAAGCCCAAGGATGGTTGATTATTTGACAATTGGTTCAAAACACTTGTAAACTTGATGTCTAGAGGTTTTGATTCTATCAATCCTCTGATGAGTTTTTATTAACTTTGACCTAAGTTCACTAATTAACCATTATTGATCATTCATGTTGGCTACCAACTTCTAACAATTAACCATTTACTTCTAGCTTTATTGTATGCTTCTTTCGCTTTTATTTTTTCTTTATGCTTTATATTACCATTCATTATCCATTATATTGTTTATGTTTATGTACTTTTTGTCTATGTCCATTTTGACATTTGTTTATATTTATGCACTCTTTGTGTGTGCAGGTTATTCTATTCAAAGTTCTTGAGGTTTAATTCCAAGGCATTATGATTGAGAATTCATCAGTACACAGTTGTTACTCTGCTCAATTTTTGTCTCAAGTTCTTATGGTGCATTTCCAAGGATTTGTGCAAGTTATACATATGAAGATGTTATGTGCATCTGGATCTCATTTCATTTTGGTATTTGTGCTTTTTTGGTTATGGTTTAAATCCAAAGGATGGGAATTTGTTTACAGTGATTTCTGGTAAAATAATCACTAGTCTTCCAAATTGATCCTAGGACATGTGTCTAAGTTATGGTTATTTAACTTGCAATTGAGTCCATGTTCTAATAATACTTCGTTTAATAAAAGTGTTGAAAGTTCTTTAAATATTATAACTAGAGAGAATGTAAATTGAAATGATTTCGATTATGTGACTGGAATAAAAGTTTCAATTGTAAAACTAAAGCAAAGTACAAAACACGTATATGATTCTAAAACTAGAGATTTCAACCGGAAAGTAAAGGACTTTGAAAAAGTATGTAAAGAACTTTCCATTGATAAAGTAAATAACTCTGAAAAAGATAATAATGGTGTTTCTTATACATATATTCTCTGCAAACTCGTTTCTCTTCGCTGGTACTTTGAGTATATTGAATGATTTTGTACAAAGTGAACACCCTGAATCCTAACATTAAGACTCCTACTTATACTAATTCGACCCTAACGGTATTTATCTAACAAAATGCATTGTTTTCTTTCTGCATGCACTTCACTTCTCCAGCTAACAAATTGCCCCCAATAAATGTCTATTTCGAATTGATGTAGAAATGGGAATTTATTGTTACTTTAGATTTCGACCTAAAAACCTTTCAGTATTCCTCAACTTATGACGTCATAGTAATTATGACCACTTTTCCAAAACGTCTCATCAAGACGTGTGCAATCAGAATAATGATTACTCCTAATAAGTAGGAGTAATGTCTAAAACTGCACAACCTCTTGTGCAACAAATCATCATCAAACGCGTGTCCCACTATCTTTATTTAAAAAATTTCAGAATTGCAAAAGACTATTTTTGTCCTCCTATAAATATTGACCCTCACTTCTTTTAAACACTTTTTCTCTACTCTCTCAAATAAATAGCATTCGTGTTAACACTTTCTTCGTCAAAATTACTTCTTAAAATCTCCTTTCTTCTGCAATCTTCAACGCTAATGGCTTCTACAGATCAAATGTCTGAGAAACAGCAACCTGAAGAAGCTTCTCAACCAATACTAAAAATCTCCCGCCATTGCAAGTGGGAAATCAAAAGTACGTGCCAGAACCCCCTTACATTGAAGAAAAGCGCAGGATTTATGCCTCTCAGGTAATTATCCCTCTTGACATTGTTGGTGAGACACATGCATTCATGAGTTCAATCCCTGACCCTAATGTAAATGTGAACTCTGAGGTTTTTCCTAGTTATCATAGGTCTAGGCCCATTTTTAGTAAGAACAAAGTTTATGACAAGGGGAAAACCATATTTGTTGAAATTGTAGAGATTCACAAAAGTCAAGCTACATCTTCGACGGAAGCTTTAATTGCTCAGGAAACCATTCAATTATAATACATGACAAATACCCTTAAGGTATTTCGATCCATTCCTTTTGCGAAAGACTTTGAACCTTATTACGCCTAGTTAGAGAAAGTTAAGGCGAAGAAGTCTCAATTCTGGAAAGACTTAGGAATCTATGACCTGATCCAGTTATCGAAAACTAGTCTCAAGTATAACCAACCTATGCTAGTAGCATCCTTGTATTTCTAGGACGCGTCCCACAATACTTTCCATCTTCCCTGTGGATTGATAATACCAACACTTTTCGACGTAACTGCCATTACTAGACTTCGTCCAACTAGAGAGGACTTCAATCCTAAATATATGGACGAAGATACTATCAGGTTTGGAGAATAGAAGAGAATAGAAGAGAGTAGAGAAAGAAGAGGATATTTGG
The DNA here is from genome assembly GCF_029867415.1 of Vicia villosa. Taxonomy (NCBI): domain Eukaryota; kingdom Viridiplantae; phylum Streptophyta; class Magnoliopsida; order Fabales; family Fabaceae; genus Vicia; species Vicia villosa. Next base: position 492,566 of record NW_026705346.1, read on the forward strand.
GAGATTCTTGAAGAAGAAGGAGTTTGATTCAAGGTAAGGAGGAGAAATCTCATTATCTTGAATATATATGTATGCAATGTGTAGTAATATGATAAGTATGTATCTCTCAATTTCATAGATTTCTAAAATGTTAGGGTTTGTTGAATCAATGAGATTTTATGTTTTAATCATGTTTAGTGTTGTTAGAATGATGAACCATGATTAGAAATATGATAAGAAATCCATAACATGTGATAAATTACTGTTTGAATGAGTTTATGTTGGCAAAAGTCGGAGTTGGATTGGTGTTGGGGTGTGCTGAAACGCACAGAGTTTTTTGGTTCTGGTGTCGTTCGCTAGGCGAGCCTGTTGCTTTGGTTAGGCGAGTGTGTGCTTCTGAGACTTCACCGGGCGAGGCTAGCGGGCAAGAGGGTGGCCAAGTTTCTGCCTTGGAGTGCCGGGCGAGACAAATTCTTCCGTCGAACGAGAGGGTGGCCAAGTTTCTGCCTTGGAGCGCCGGGAGAGACAAATTCTTCCGCCGGGCGAAAGTGTCTGTTTTGCCTAATTTCTAAACCTCATCACTTTTGATCCTTAACTCCTTTTTATGTGTCGTTCGAAGAGTTAGGAAGCTAATGTGATTATCTATATGATAAAGTTGGAATAGTTATCACTTAATGAGTTAATTATGATGTTGTTGTGTGAATAACATGTAATTATGTATATGTGTGTTGTGAATTGGTGAATTGTGGATAACATTTGTTGATATGTTATGTAATATGATATTCATGAAATTGTGTGAATGAATATATGCTAGTGGATGCATTTTCTATGAATAGTTACTTGATGTATGTTATACAATTGGTGGATAATTCAAGGTGTTGAATTCTTGTGGTATGCAATATGTTAAGATTATATGGATAATCTTAATTTCATATGTTTTGTGATAATTGTACATGCATTCATGGTTGGCTTTGAAACATAAGCGGTGAAAATTCGGGTTCACATGGTGGCTTTGATCCTTGTGTGGAAACATAGGCGTGGCTTTGTTCCTTTGTGGTTCGGTAGCGGTGAACTAAAGGTTCATAATTTTGAGGGCTTTGATATTGTTCGAATCTGAAGTGTGGCTTTGGTTTTGATCGGGAGCGGTGAGCTTGATACTCACATGGTACCACATGCATTTGAGTCACATTAATTGCATTCGAGTCGCATTACGTGTTATGTGATTGTTTGGATTGATGTGGTTGCTTATGTAGTAACCTTGCTTATGAAGTGTGGAGACTGATAATGCTATTGTATGCTATGTTCATTGTACATATGTATTCATTATGATGTGAATTCTCACCCTTCTGTTTGAATGATGTTCATTGTGACATTGTGCACGTTCTGACGAATAGTGACCTTGTCCGAGGATTTAGCCGAGGAGCTTTTGGTTATCTTTTGATTAGGTATAGAGTCAAATGCTCTGGTCATGTAACACTTGGGGGTTTATTTGAACTCATGTTTATTCATTTGGATATTGTCATCTTTTCGTATTTTAACATGATAATTTGAATATGGTTGTTGAAAGCTACATTGCCTAGTTTTTGGATTTCATATAGCATAGTTGATTATGTTCTTTTGAATTGGTAAATGAATATAATATGGGATATATTCATTGAAATGATTTGATTGTAATTATTCTTCCACGTGCGATATGCATATTAATGAAACATGAAGTTTACAAATTGTTTTATGAGTTGATTAGGTGCATGTTATATGTTTGATTTTGGGTGTTCCTTCAGGAAAACAACATGTGACGCCCTTTTTATTATATGCATGTTAATACTCTGTGTATATTTATATTGTATATTTTGGGGTTAGAAAAGGGGTGTTACATTAGTGGTATCAGAGCATGGTCGACCAGTTGGTCAAGCTCATTAATGTCTTTTATTCCCATTGTATTTGATTTGTGTATCTGACACGATCAATACTGTCTTGTCTGTTTTGGTTGTTGGTCGGATTAGGACGACGGTCGTGGGAAGGAACGATGATGCCATTACTGATGCATTGAGGATGTTGGCTGGATCTCTTGGTCAGATTCCTCAAGTGAATGCTGGTAATCGGAATGGTGATGATGATGAGTTTCGTGCTATGGGGAGGTTCCAGAGGAACAATCCGCTATCTTTGAGGGAGAGCATGAACCTGATAAGACGTAAGCGATTGAGAATATCTTTCAAGTTATGAATTGTACTGATATGCAGAGGGTGCAGTTTGATACCCACATGATCGAGAGAGAAGCTGAGGATTGATGGGGTAACACTACTCAGAGGTTTGAGGAAGAGGGTATTCAGATTACTAGGGATCTTTTCCGTGATGCATTTTTGGAGAACTATTTTCCAGAATCTGTCTGTTGAAAGAACAAGTGGAATTCCTTGAGTTGAAACAGGGCAATGCTATCGTAGTAGAGTACGCTGCAAAATTCCAAAAGTTCATCAAGTATTGTCCTCATTACAATAATATGAATGCAGAGAGGTCTAAGTGTTTGAAGTTTGTGAATGGTCTGAGGCATGACATCAAGAAAGCTATTGGTTACCAACAGATTACTCGTTTTGCGGAGTTGGTTAATAAAAGTTGGATCTATGATGAGGATAGTAGGGAGAGTGCTTCTCACTACAAGTCTTCAAATGATTAGAAAGGAAAATTAAAATACCGTAGGAAACCGTATGATGATAAGAAGAAAAAATCTGGTTGTGGCGGGAAGCCAAGTGGGGGAGGATCTAGTGCTCCGATTAAGTGCTTCAAGTGTGGTGTCGAAGGAAATCGTGCTAATGATTGCAACAAGAATTCTGTTAAGTGTTTCAAGTGTGACAAGATGGGTCACAAAGCTGCGGATTGTAGAGTTGGTTCGGGTATGACTTGCTACAATTGTGGTGAGCAAAGGCACATTAGTACCAAGTGTGACTAACCAAAGAAGGAGCAAGCGAAAGGAAAGGTGTTTGCATTGTCTGGTTATGAGACCACTGCTGATGATAGGCTAATCCGAGGTATGTGCTTTATTAATGATACACCTTTTATTTCTATTATTGATATCGGTGCAATGCATTCTTTTATTTCTTTAGATTGTGCTATGAGATTGAATCTTGTGTTGTCTGATATGCGTAGAAGTATGGTTATTGATACACCTGCTATGGGTTCGGTGTCTTCTTCTTTTGTGTGTTTGAATTGTCCGTTGAGTATCTTCGGTGGAGATTTTGGAATTGATTTAGTTTGTCTTCTGTTAGAGCAACTTGATGTGATTTTGGGTATGAATTGGTTGGAGTTTAATCGTGTTTATATCAAATATTTTGATATGATGGTTATTTTTCCTAAATCCGGTGTCAAGGAAGATGTGTTTTTATGTGCTAAGAAAGTGGATGAATCAGCGCAAGATGGTGCGACGTTGTTTATGTTGTTGGCAACCTTGGGTGTTCATGAGAAGAGAACAATTGAATAATTGCCAATAGTTCGCGATTTTGCGGAGGTATTTCCTAAGGATGTAAGTGATTTACCGCCGGAACGAGAAGTTTAGTTTTCGATTGATTTAGTTCCTGGAACTAGTCATGTATCGATGGCTCCATATCGGATGTCAGCTTCTAAATTGAAAGAGTTGAAGAGTCAACTTGAGGATTTTCTTGAGAAGAAGTTTTCTCGTCCAAGTGTGTCACTGTGGGGAGCGTCTGTTTTGTTGGTTAAGAATAAGGAAGGTTTTATGAGGCTTTGTGTAGATTATAGACAACTGAACAAGGTGACTATTAAAAACAAGTATCAACTTCCAAGAATTGATGATTTGATGGATCAGTTGGTGGGTGCTCGTGTATTCAGTAAGATTGATTTGAGGTCTAGATATCATCATATTCGTTTGAAGGCAGAGGATATTCAGAAGACTACTTTTAGAACAAGGTATGGACATTATGAGTATTCTGTTATGCCTTTTGGTGTGACTAATGCACCTGGTGTATTCATGGAGTACATGAATAGGATTTTTCATGATTATCTGGATAAATTTGTGTATCATCCTAGAAAGGCGAATGTTATAGCTGATGCATTGAGTAGGAAATCATTGCATATGTCAATGTTGATGATGCGAGAGATGGAATTTTTGGAACAATTTCGAGATTTGAGTTTGGTTTGTGAAGAGACTTTTTCATGTGTGAAGCAGGGTATGTTGAAGCTTACTTGAGGTATTCTTGATGAGATTAAAGAAGGTCGGAAGTCGGATTGAAAATTGGTTGACGTGATGACATTGATTAATCAAGGATAAGGTGGTGATTTTTTTGGGCGATGTAAGTGGTGTCATAAGATGTCGTGATAGAGTTTGTATTCCTGATATTGCGGACTTGAGAAGAAGGATTCTTGAGGAAGGACATCGTAGTGGTTTGAGTATTCATCTTGGAGCTACTAAGATGTATCAAGATATGAGAAAGTTATTTTGGTGGCAAGGTATGAAGAAGTATGTTGCGGAATTTGTGTATTCATGTTTGACTTGTCAGAAGCAAAGATTGAACATTAAAAGCCGTCTGGTTTGATGCAACCATTGTCTATACCCGAGTGGAAGTGGGATAGCATTTCTATGGATTTTGTTTCGGGTTTGTCGAGAACGTCGAGTAATTATGAAGCGATTTGGGTTATTGTGGATAGATTGACGAAATCTGCTCATTTTATTCTGATGATGATGGATTATTCGATGGAGAAACTTGCGAAGCTATACATCGAAAGAATTGTTTGCTTGCATGGTATTCTGTCGAGTATTGTTTTAGATAGAGATCTGAGGTTTACTTCGAGATTTAGGGAAGGTTTGCAAAGTGCTTTGGGTACTAAGTTGCGTTTGAGTTCGGCGTATCATCCGCAAACTGATGGTCAAATGGAGAGGAAGATTTAATCGCTTGAAGATCTTTTGAGGTCTTGTGTTTTAGAACAAGGAGAAGCTTGGGATAGTTTCTTGCCTTTGAATGAGTTTAAGTATAACAACAGTTTCCATTCGAGTATTGGAATGGCACATTTTGAAGCTTTGTATGGTAGAAGGTGTAGAGCTCCTTTGTGTTGGTATGAATCTGGAGAGAGTGTTGTGGTTGGACCCGAGCTAATTCAACAGACTACGGATAAGATTAAGATGATTCAAGAGAAGATGAAGGGTTCTCAGAGTCGTCAAAAGAGTTACCATGATAAGAGGAGAAAAGCACTTGAGTTCGAGAAGGATGAACATGTGTTTCTTCGGATTATGTCGATAATGGGTGTTGGTAGAGCTTTGAAGTCATGTAAGTTGACCTCGTGTTTCATTGGTCCTTATCAGATTTCCGAGAGAGTAGGTGAAGTGGCATATCGGATTGCATTGCCTCCGTCACTTGCTAATCTTCATGATGTGTTCCATGTGTCTCAATTAAGGAGGTACATTGCGGATCCATCGCATGTTGTTCAATTAGATGATGTTCAAGTAAGGGATAACATGACGGTTGATACATCACCTATGCGAATTGAGGATCGAGAAGTTAAGAAACTTCGTGGAAAGGAAATTGGTTTGGTGAAAGTAATTTGGGGAGGAGTGGCCGATGGAAACATTACTTGGGAACTCGAGGATAAGATGAAGGAATCGTATCCGGAGTTGTTCGTTTGAGGTAATTTTCGAGAACAAAAATCTTTTAAGTGGGGAAGAATTGTAACATCCCGATTTTTATTAGTTATTTTATTATTATTTTTATTTGGTGTTTATAGTAATTATTTATTTATTTATTTATTTATTTATTTATTATGTGATATAATGATTATTGAATTATTAAATTATGTGTGTAGTTATGCTATTGGGTTAATTAAGTTATTAGGGAGATATAACTAATTGGGCCTAAGTGGTAGAAATATAATATTAGGTGAATTGGTGGGTTAAGCTCAATTAACTTAAGAGAAGATAATAAGGGAAACTAGGTTTAGTTTTCATAACTTTCACTTTAAGAGAATAGAAGAGAGTAGAGAAAGAAGAGGAGATTTGGGAGATTCTTGAAGAAGAGGGAGTTTGATTCAAGGTAAGGGGAAGAAATCTCATTATCTTGAATATATATTTATGTAATGTGTAGTAATATGATAAGTATGTATCTCTCAATTTCATAGATTTCTAAAATGTTTGGATTTGTTGAATCAATGAGATTTTGTGTTTTAATCATGTTTAATGTTGTTAGAATGATTCCTCATGATTAGAAATATGATAAGAAACCCGTAACATGTGATAAATTGTTGTTTGAATGAGTTTTGGTTGGCAAAAGTCGGAGTTGGATTGGTGTTGGGGTGTGCTGAAACGCACAGAAATTTCACTAACAGTGGGCGGACACGGGTGCCCGTGTCACCTGACACGGCATGTGTCAGGATGGTAGGTTGAAACAAGCAAGTGAAGAGAAGTTAGTGGGCTGACATGAGTGCCCGTGTCAGCAAGCCTGGGATAAAATATGGTTCATGGCCAAGGCAGAGGCCCAACACGGGTGTCATTGTCCCCTGACACGGTCCGTGTTGGCAGGCTCGTGATGAAACACTATATTTCATCTTTTGAAATGATTGAGCTCATTAATGGTACTTTGGACTTTTCGCATGTCTGTGTTGTGACCTGATACTACTAAAACCTAGTTCTGATAAGGATTTTGGCATCTTGGATCATTTGGAATAGAAAATTACACAAGGAAGGAGAGCTAGCAAGGGTTTTGGGAAGAAGATCTTTAAGAGCAATAGCAATTGGAAAATAGATTTTTGAAAATAGATTTTTAAAGTGTCTAATGCTTCTTTCTATTGGAAAATAGATTTTTGATATCTGGTTAAGGTTAGGTCGGACAAACCATCTTAACGCTTTTTGAATAATAACATTACCAGTAAATTGCTTAGGAATAAGGGTTTAACAATCGTGATCATTTTATTCTTGATTATATTCACAAGGTTCTTGATACCAATTTGAGTTGTCAAGGAATTAAAACGTAATTTAAGTATCAAAAGGTTTTCTGCTAAGGAATTAAGGAAAATAACTCTTGAGAATCGATACGTAATCATACTAACGAATCTTTCATGAAATAGCGGTTACATGAATTACAACGCAGTTCACATGTAAGACCCATAATTTTATAAATAAATAAATAATTTAAAATTATAGTACATTCGCACCTCTATAATATATTTTTGACAAAATATATAGTTAAATAGTATTTATACAAATAAAATCTTAGAATTTTTATTTCATTAGTAGTTCAAGATATAAGTTACCTAAAAATCTTGATTTCAGTCTCTTTAAAGTTCGGTAAAATTAGCCGCCTTAATTTTTAAAACAACCCCTGTTTGATAAGAAAATTATAGTGATAGAATAACAAAATTATTTATGAAAGAATTAAAAATAAAAATAGTTTCTCTTTGAAATTTATTCTCGGTCTCCCCAATAAATGGTAGTTTTACCCGCTTAAAATTTTAAAATAATCTCTGTTCATAACGAAATTTTATCAATGAAAACATAAATTATTTTTTAGTAGAATAATAAAAAGTTAATAATAAAAAAAATTATTTTCTCAACCGATTTTTTTATAACGCAGTGTAGAATAACCGGAAAAAAGGATTTTATTATCAGTAGAAATTATTTCGGGCATTTTTATCAGTGTCACATAACACCGGAAATTATACAGATAAAACAAAATATATAATCTGAAGAGATAATGATAGATATCAAGGAATAATAATGATGACAATATTTATTGAGAAGTGATAGGTCATAATTATTAACACCATAAGGTAACACCATGTGCTTTGATTATAAATATAGTACTCTCACGTTCATTTTCACATATTAGAAAAAAAGAGGAAATATGAAATTCAGTAGTTCTCCACTTGTTCTCAATACTCTCTAATTTGGAAAAGCACTATCTAATTCATCTCTAGACTTAAGTAAGACCTCCTTACTCTTCCTTAAATCTATATACCTATTATATATAATTGCTAAAACTTTGTTTTTTTTAATAAATTTCTAGTAAAATTTTCTTGCCATTTAATTAATTAATTGAAATTAATTACTAGTTTATATAAATAAATAAAAAAGAGACTCATACTTTAATTTCTTTACAACTTTGTTGTTCAATTAGTTGTGATTAAATAAAATTGAATGTATAAGTAATAATTTTCCTTTGAACTTGTTTTTTCGTGGGTATTGTGTGATTTTCCTTTGTTAAACCATTTTCAAAGGTTGAAATGGATCTTGATTAGTCTATCCATTTATTTATACACCTGTTATTTGGAGCTGTAGTCATTTTATCATGAATCTGACACAAATGTGACACAACATGCACTTATGATGAAAGGAACACCAAATTCTAAATAATATTGGATACATATGGCAACGCCACACATAATTTAAAATGTAAGGAATGAAGATTACTATTTCAGAATTAGTAATTACCACACATAAGTATAGTATCAAGTTTTTATTCTGTGAAGTTATATTGTGAACAACTGAAATGAATAGCTTGGGGGAAATACATCTCGTATGCGAGGAAACCACACCTGCCTGATTATTTTACATGTAAAAAAAATTGGTTAAAAATTAAATGATGGACATTTAGGAGTTTATTTTTTAAAAGAAAACTATAATTTAAGTTTTAATAATAAAATGATTAGATATCGAGAAGTTTACAACGTACGAGTTCATTCTATATTAGTTGTTCTAATTTAGTTTGTCTTGGATAAAGGTGCACGACCCGCCAATCAATTCCAAATAAAACATCAATTCTACGACTCTCGTAACTGTAAGGGCATCTCTCTATTTTTATATACTTCTCTAAAATATATATATATATATATATATATATATATATATATATATATATATATATATATATATATATATATATATATATATATGCTCTGTATCTTCTTACGTGTTTATTTTGAAGGTGACTGATTGTGTAGGTGAGTAAATGTAATAAATATATCTGAGAAAAAGTTTGATGCATGAGATAACTGATTTTATATGGTGATGTTACCTATATGATTGAAAAGCATATATGGGGAATTGTATGCTCATACATTTCATGGTTACGTGGCTACCGGAGAGGAGTCACGAGGTGCACACCGGAGTGGTGGCACGGGGTGCGTGTCCAAGAGGGAACCACCTTATCCCGTAGTGGATACTTTAGTCTGATTGATGGGTAGATACTTATCACCTTAGTGGTACTAAATCCTGAAGTGATACCACAACCCTTTGCGGAGGGATTGATATTCCGGAATCATGTGCATCAACAAATAGACATTGCATTAGGAATGAGTCTTAATTTTTTTATATGTATTATTATATGTAAATGTTTATATACATGTGTTAGAATGAGATCCCTAGCCATATATAATGTATTCTCTGTTTATGCTTATTGCTCTACTGTTCTATATTTGTTATTTTTGGATTGATGCACTTTTCAGTGGATTGTGTGGGCTATACGCCAATAGATCATGACGCACCCAGGACACGAGGAGACACCGTCGTCGAGGGTGACAGAATTCATCTTCCCTGATGCATGGACTGACAGGTCCTAGGGATTCGACCCGGTCCTAGGACGACTCACATTTATCGGGAATATGTTGGAGACCACTACTATAATAGGACATGATCCAAAGACCACTTACTCCCGTAGGACCGTGAGCTTCCAGATTCAAGCTTCCTTGATCATATCTAATTTTCTCTCTGGTGTGATTGACCGTTTTGGATTATTGACTCCTCCTTCAGCCCCACCTGGACCCTCATATGCTCCAGTCATGGGAGGGGGGCCATTCTTTCATGACACCTCTATGCCACCCTTAGACTAACAGATGTCGCTAGGGTTACCCTCGACGTACACACATGACATTTTTCCAATAGGTGAGCTTCCTCATATCGACCTGACACATGTGCCATCTTTGGAGTTAGACATAGGTGGAGTAGGGGATGACGTAGGTGGAGCAGGGGATGACGTAGGTGGAGCAAAGGATGATGATGATTATGATCCCTCAGAGCACGATTGCGATAGCGGACAGGATGGCTCTGATCATACCCTATAGAGCGCTTGTAGGGGTTTGTGCGGAGCTGGAGCTGGAGAGTATTGTGGTTGTCATTAGATTTCGATCATGGTAGTTAGGGAGTAAATGAGAGTAGTATTTTCAGCATTAGATGACGGTTACTGTATGCGTAGTTCGGACTTTCCCTGGGGCAGCTCTCCTGCATGGGTGTCTGCCGGGGACTCTTATCTTATCATTTTATGGTTTGTATTGCTAACCACTATGAGCACTTTATCACTCAGGACACTACGCTGTATGTATGTATAGTATGTTTTGCTTATGTTCTAATCTATGTTATCTAATTTCCCTTATAAACCTAAGTTGAGTTCTTAGAACGTATCTAAATACAAAACTCATCATAGGGTTTAAATATTTTATTTTATAAAAAAAAGACATTATTTTGTATAAGGAAAACCATTAATTAATTTATTTATGGAAATAGTTCCTTTTAAAAATACACCCTCGCTGTTAAAAATTGGGGTGTTACATTGTGGTATCATAGCTTAGGGTTATCTTGAGGGCCGTAAGTTTTAGTATTCTAAATTTATCACATGCCTAGGAAATTTAGAGCTTATATCCACATTTTTAGGATATTTAAGATTTGACACCCACTCACGATTTGAAAGTAAGATATTGGAAATTCTCTTGAAACAGGTAAGGAGAATTCTAATTGGGTGTTGGTGTTGTAGGAAAACAATGCCTCCAAGACGTGACAATACTAACGATCATCAGGTGGATCAAATGGACCAAGCTATGGCCAATATGGAAGCTGCTGTCACCGCTCAAACTGCTGCTAAGAACTTTCGAGATTTGGAGAAGCGGGACAGAGAGATAAGAGACGCAGAATCAAAAGGATTAACCGAATTTCGCCGCCACGATCCACCTAAATTTCAAGGGGATGTTACTCCCGAAAAGGCTGACTTATGGTTACAAGAAATTGAAAAGATCTTTGAGGTAAACAATAGTCCTCTAGGGGCAAGGGTGTTTTATGCCACGTATCTCCTCTTAGGCGATGCAGAGTATTGGTAGAGAAGCACTAGATTGATGATGGAGGGCGCACATGAAGAAGTGAATTGGGAAGCCTTTAAGACAAATTTCCTAGACAAATATTATCCCATAAGTGCTAGGACCAAATTGGGAGACGATTTTCTGAAACTTCGACAAGGGGGTATGACTATAGGCGAGTACGCCGTCAAATTTGAAAATTTATCTAGGTATTTCCGATTCTTCCAAGAAGGAGTAGATGAAGTTTACATGTGTCACCGTTTCCAAGGACTCAAGTATGAACTACAAGACTCTGTGGTATCATTAGGGATACAACATTTTCAACCATTGGTAGAGAAATGCAGAGAAATTGAAGAATAAGAGGACAAATCGCGGGGCAGTCCAGAACTCTGGAGGACCTAATCGCCAAAATTTCAGAATCAAGGACGTAATAAACAACAGATGCGGCCATACCAACAACCACACTATAACAACCGAGGACCTTAACGAACAGAAAATCATAACGCTAAAGGAGGAGGAACTCAAGCTGCCCCAGGGGTACGTTGCTACCAGTGTGGTGAAAAATGGACATTATGCGAATGAGTGTTCTAATAGGGGCCCTACCTGCTTCAAATGCAACAAAAGGGGGTATATGGCGAAGGATTGTTGAACCCCAAAAGCAGAGTTAGGCGTTAATGCTGCCAGAAATGTTCGACCAACTGCTCAAGGACGAGTATATTGCACGAGTGCAGAAGAGAAATCTCCGGCCAACAATTTGATCCAAGGGAATTATGAAATTGAAGGTACCATTCTTACTGCACTTTTTGATTCCACCCCTCATATCCATGGTACTCCATGGGAACCTCTTTGAAAATGATATAGTTTTTGTGTACATATACTTTGAAAATCCTATGTGAAGCTTGTTTTAAATAGAGGGTGGAGATGGGAAAATAAGTTTTTGAAAGTGATCTCGATAAGACATCGCATCATAGGCCTACATACCCCTTTTAAAGAAAAGGGAAGTTAGAGCTTTTGCAGTTCCCCTTAAGAGGAAAATCAAAGGGCCAAAAGGCCAAAATATTTTTGGTGTTAAGCTTTACCAATACTTAAAAAAATATTTTGAAAAAGGATTAGGCTTTAAAATACCTAACAAGATTTAAAAGGTTAAGCTTTAAAATACTTAACAATTTTTAAAACATAAAAAGAGAGGACGTAGCTTTAAAATACAAGGTCAATGGATTAAGAATAGTTTCACCGGGAATAATTTTACTCTTAATACCAAGGTTTCAAAACAAGAGGACCAAGCTTTAAAATACAAGGTCAATGGACTAAGAATAGTTTCACCGAGAATAATTCTATTCTTAGTACCAAGGTTTCAAAAACAAAAGGATTGGGTTAATCTTTAACAATACTAAACCAATTAAAGACAAGGTAACAAAGCTTTAACAATACTTTTAAACACAAAGATAAAAGAGATTGGAAAGGGAGTTTGAGTACCTTGACAATTTTAGTCAATATCATTCCCATCCTTTTGGACAAAAGCAACAAACTTAAGCAATCAACAATGGACACCACAAGTGCGTGTTTGATATCATGTGACACAAGAACAAACAAGTGAGTATGATAATCAACAAAATAAAAGGGGTGTGTATATGTCTAAACCCTTGGATTCAAATTCATGTATGAATGATGAATGATTTCTATGATGAATAAACACGGGGTTAGATAAACAACACATATGAGAAATTAACAAGATAATGGTTAAAATAACAATTAAGTACAAAACATGGATTAAATCAACAAGTATTTACAATATAACAAACTTAATTAATCATGGATAAACAAAGATCAACATGTTTATTTTTGGGTTAGGGTTTTAAACCTAGGGTTTTTGAATTAGGGGTTTCAATTGAGGGTTTAATCATAAACACCTAAACATAATTAATTTTAATTGTTAAATACCAATTTCTTTAAGAGAAATGGTCTAAAGGTATATGAAGAAGTCAAGGACATCCTATTCTAACCCTAAACAAATATTTACAAAGGTACACAAAATTCTTTCAAAGAAATAATCAAAACAAAGATATTTTTAATTGATTTTTCAATATAAAAGACATGTTTTTGATTTAATTTTAAATGATAAAATATTAAATATTTTTCGGATTTTTTAACATGGCATGAAAATACACAAAACAAATAAATCACACAAAAAAGAAGGAGTTAAAAATATTTATTTTCCTATTTTTTATTATTTTTAAAGTTTTATAAAGAAACTAAAAAAACAAGTGATAAAAAGAAATGGGAATGTGGCCACCAAGGTTTGAACCCATGCCCTATATCTCACTAGCCAAAACCCTCACCATCAGGCCAACGCGCGTGTGGTGTAAGTGGGATGCATTCAGTTCAACATGTTTCAAAACAAGTGCTAAAACACATAAAAAAATAAAAGTAAAAGGTCTGGGGCGAGGGAGATTCAAACCCCAGACCTATGAGATACGCTAGGTACAAGTGCGATGGCCAAGTGAGCTGTTACGACGTAGTCAACACTAACACGCTTCCATCTTGTTTTATTTTAAACAAACTCAGGAAAATTCAAATTTCCCACCAAGATGAACTTCATCTTCCTCGTTGAAGAACACAACAATATCATCCATGGTGGATTTCTGAATTCATCAAATCTCAACCAAATTTAACAAACTAAAATTTGAAAATGATCTTAATTAACACACGCATACAACCACATGATTAACATTAATTGAATCCTACCCAAACTCATGAATTTCTGGAAAACTACTAAGAACCCTAAAAACTCAAACTTAAATTAAATGATCAATTTTAACAATCCGGCCCTAAAAGTTTAGGGATTTTGTTCCCTACATCATTATGAACACAAAGGTATCAAGAAATGCAACAAACAATGCACAAACGAGTATGTTCGATTTCCAGGAAAAAAAACCTTTGAAAGTGAGGATCAAATTCTTGCTTGGAGGGATTCTGGAAGTGCTGCACCTATCTGGACACCTTCAAGGACCTTCAAGGAAGCTTTTCGAATGCTTAGACTCACCTGCAAGTGCCTAGAAATTTAAACACGATACCACCTACAAAACAGAAAAGCTATGGCTAGAACTCAATGTTCTAGGTGTTACAGAACTTGATCAGGGACTTGGATAGCTTCTATATATGATATAGAAGGTATCTGAAGTGAAAGGCCTGAAAATGCACGAGCCAAATGTGAAATCTTAGTTCATGGCTTAAGAGTGAATTTTGGTAAAATGAAAATGGTGATTTTGTGTTTTAGGTGTTTATCAAGTGTTTGGAGGTTTTGTACAGCTTCTATATGATGATTAGAAGCTGTTTGAAGTGATAGTTTGGTTGGTAAGTGTTTGGTTTGGATTTTGGTAGGTTAAGACCTTGAATGAACCTTTAATGGAGGTTAAAAGTGATTTTTGGTTAGGGGACCTTTGAGAGGTTGAGGAAGGTATGCATAGCTTCTAAATGATGTTTAGAAGTTGTCTACATCTTTAGTTGACACCCGTAACTTTTGGAACTCAAATTCACATAGAAAATGCAAATGGTAAGAAAAGAGAATTTCAAGTGAGGTAGTGACTTGGAGAAATCTGGTGTCTTTGATCCAAGAGGCAAGGGCCTCTATTTATAGGAAATAATTAGAGTTTGTGGAGAGAAAAATCTCAGATTTTTGATCTCCCATGTGATACTTGTACCATATTAGTTGTTTGTGAAGAAATGGAAAAGTTATGGTTTCAATGGAAGGTAGAAAGCTTTAAGCATGCTTGGGAGGCTTTGATCTGATATTAGAGAGCTTACTTGTTGGTTTTAACTTACTTTTTCTGCAGAAGAGACATGGGGGAGGCTCAAGGAGAGTGGACTTTGCAAAAGCAATGCTTTTCTAGAATGGAAGTGGTGAGTTTTGTACATAAATGGCATGAAACTTGGATAATGCTTAGAACACATGGATCATAGCTCAAAAGAATGTGTAATCTTATAAGTTTGGTGCCTTGAACAAGTTAGAGTGCTTGTACTTGGAAGATTCTTTCATATTTGAACAAAATTGCAAGTTGGTTCTTCATGTTCTTCACATTCTTCTTCATTTTCAAGTGTTCATGGAGCCATATTGACAAAATCATATCTCCTAGCTCCAGTGATGAAATTTCATGCTATTGATCTCTTTGGAAAGCCCTTGTTACATACTTGAATCCACTTGTTAAAAGTTTCCTCAAACTCTTTTTGGATCATGGAGAAAAATGGCCATAAAGTTAGGAAAAATCTAAGTGAAAACACTTAAAAAATTTCAAAGTTTTTTGAACATAATCTTCAAAATTCCATATCTCTAAAAATAATCATTTTTAGCCAAAAGTCGCATTGTGATAAGTTGTTTATTTGATCAAGATCTACAACTTTCATGTTTGGAGATTTTTGAGTTTGTAAGAAAAATTTGAAGTTTCCAAAATTAGGTTAAAATCACTTAAAACCCTAATTTTGACTTTTGTTGACTTTTTGATTCTTGATGAATTTTCTTGATTTTCTTTGGTCAAATATCTTAAATAATCATATGATGATGATTTGAATTCCTTAAAAGTTCATAGTTGACCATTTTTCTCAAAAGTCAATGGTTAACTCACACAGTTGACTTTTTCCAAATGAACTGCAGTTTTGTGATTTCCAGATGAATCAAGCTCTTCTCTTCAAATGAATGATGTGAATGGATTATAATGTTTATTTAGATGCCCTTGAATCATAGTTTGAGTCTTGGAGCCATGTCCTAATTAAAAGTCAACTCTCTAGTAGAATTAGGTCAAAAACCCTAATTGGGGCCTCTGGTGATCTTGAAAGTTATTGACCTTGCATTGAACCATCCTTGGGCCTTAATATTTATTAGAGAATACTTTGAATCATAGAAGAATGTTGGATTCCTTTGTGGGCCTCAAAACCCTAATTTGCCCAGTATCTTCCTGATCAATCTTCTGTCTTGAGACACAAGCAACAAATAACAAATTTTAATATTTTTGGGTTAAGAAATTATATATGCATGATGATGATGATAATAATGATGATCCTATTATTTGGAATATGGTGGGATCTAAGTGGTCAAAAATTGGGGTACAACAGACTTAGGAATTTTGTAATGAATTTTTTTTATGTAATGAATTTTGTAGTTTGTAATGGATAGACTTGAATTAGCTCTTTTGATGAACAAATCTCAACTTCTGATTTTGGCTTGAAAGCTCGATCTTGCATGCTGATTTCTCATGTTGGAGTGCTGGTTCTGACTTTGAATCCTTTTGATTACTTGCAACTTCTGAAGCAGCAGCTTGTAAGGAAATGCATAGTAACTTCTTCTGATGATTATTCAGCAGAAAATAGTGTTTATAAATTGCCTTGATTGGTTCTGATGATTCTTTGCGGACAACAATCCAGAATCTCTTTGAACATAGTATCTGCAAACTCAAGAAAACTATGAGAAACTAAATTGTTACATACAAAATATATATGTTGTTATTGTCAAAACATAGAGACTTATTGCTTGAACGAATCTTGTTCTTACACTTATAACTGTTAACAACGAAAATTACTTATATACTACGTACATTAGTAACTATTATATACTATGTACTATGCACATTAGTAACTGTCAACAACGAAAACTACTTATTTACTATGTACATTAGTAACTGTCAACAACGAAAACTACTTATATAAATGCAAAATTAAGGTTTGAATTTCAAAGTGGTACATAAGTTCATACATTTCTCTCAAATTATTTACTTTAACTCGGAATGTTAATTTTATAGGAAATGAATAAAAATGTGACCCTCTTTTAGAAAACGAAAATTACTTATATACTTATATACTATGTACATTAGTAAGTGTCAAAAATAAAAAATGCAAACCCTTTTTTGTCTTCTAATTTGTTTCCATGTATCTCTAGCACTTTGAGTTGCTTCAAAAACCTCTATTATTGCTTCGAAATGTCTTAAATGTCTCTAGCACTCCCATTGCTGTCAAAATGTCTCTAAGTCATCTAATCCTTGCACTTAAGAATATACAAGTCCCAAAATACTTGATAGGTGAGTCGAACTCTTCACCTTTTGATAGGCGAGTCAAATTCATCACCTTTGTCGAAACGATTAATATGTCGAAACTACAATTTGGCCATGTTACACTCAGCATTTTCATACTTTAGTGTCACATCTTCGTGTCGTAACGCTAAGTTAAAATTCTAAAACTAACAACATTGCAGTTGTTTTGTTATTCCGTTTATTTTACAATTATACTTAATTCAAAATTTATTTGTATTTGTATTTGAATTTTTTATTATTTTATTGTGTGTGATGACTATGCTTAGAATTTGAATTTAAAGAATGAACTTGTAAAATTATGATATTTTAAAATTTTAAATTTTTTTAGGTGTCATGATATTTTTTTTGGATCGAGTCATTCAATTCTATTGATTTAATAACTATATAATTTTGTTATAGAAATTAGTTTATTCAACTGTGTTATCCGATTTAATCATGCGATTTGACTAGTGATCCAGTACACTACAAGAAAAATGGTCCTCAGCGACATGATGTTGTGACGTGGGGAGCATGTGGCAAAAATATTGTTGTTGTGTCATGTATACCATGTCGCTATCCTTTTTTAATATATAACAATCAAAACTAAGATAACACAAGGGGAGTCAGAGAAGAAATTTTTAAACGACACATTGTGCCGTTAAGAACACGTCGCAATAGATAAAATAAAATAAATAAGAAAAGTCTGTAACATACATAAAGGGTGGGAAACTTGAAATTTTCAAATTTCAAGTTGTGACGTGTATACCACGTCGCAACACTTTAAGAGGGAAATAACTCTGACTTTGACTTGACTGGGTGCAGGGAATGGCAGGAGTAGCAGTAATCGTTTGAAATTTGCAACGTTGGATCCATGTGGGAAGGTTGCGGCGTGATTCCCACGTCGCTATGGAATTAACTCTGACTTTGACTTGACTGGATGCAGGGAGTTGCAGGATAGCTGTAATTGCATATATGACCGTTTGAAAGTTGCGACGTGGAATCCACGTGGGAAGGTTGCGGCGTGATTCCCACGTCGCTGATTCCTTCAATGTTTTCTACCGTTTGAAAGTTGCGACGTGGGTTCCACGTGAGTAAATTGTGGCATGTATCCCACGTCGCTGTTAACCTTATATAATTACTCTTCAACGTTTCATTTACTCAGAAACTTTTAACCTCCTTCCCTCACTTATTCATCTCCTTCCCTCACATTTTCATCTCCTTTCTCCCTTCACATTTCTCTCATTTCTTCCATTATTCATCTCCTTCCCACTTGATTTTTCTTCCATTAGTATTTTGATAAAGGTATGATATTCTTTTAAATTCTTTTAGCTTTATTTTTTATTTTCTTCAAATATTATTTATACTAATTTCTGTGAATTTTTTTCTTTAAGTATTGAAGTGAAGAAGATTGAAGAATATTGAAGAGATTTAAAGAAAGATTGGACAAAAAAGATTGAAGGAGATTGAAGAAGAGGTATTTTTGCAATTTTAATTTTGATATATTGTTTGGATTGTTGCTTGATTTTTAGATATTGTTTTTTTTAATTGACAAATAAAGTTTAAACAAAAATATATGTGTATTTATATATTTATTATAAAACATAATATATATTATATTGTTAAGACAATAAAATATATGTTATTTAATGATAAAAAATAGTTAATATTAGTTTGTTTTGAAATATTATGTTTTTTATTTTATAAAATTTATTAGGTAAAACGAAATAATAGTTAATATAATTTATATTATATTATTATTTTTAAAACTGAATATATTTTTAAAACTGAATATTTAAATTTTTTATTAGGTAAAACGAAATTTATATTATATTATTATTTTTTAAAACAGAATATTTAATATGTTTAAATGGTAAGAAAAAAATTAAATATAAAACAAAATTTATAAAAATCTATTAGTTAATGTTATATTATGTTATTATAAATTTAATTATATATTATATTATTATTTTTTAAAACAGAATATCTATTAGTTAATGGAAAATAAAATATTTAATATGTTTAAATGGTAAGAAAAAAATTTAATCTTAAACAAAATTTATAATATATATATATATATATATATATATATATATATATATATATATATATATATATATATATATATATATATATATATATATATATATATATATATATATATATATATATATATATATATATATATATATTGGTATAGTATGTTATGTTGTTAGATTTTTATTAACTTTTTTTAATAAAAAATAATAGTTATGTAAAGAAATACATAATATTATATGTATTATTTGTAATATTTGTAATTAAGAAATATTTTATTATTTGAAACATATATAATGTATTAGTATGTATACTAATAATGTAGATTGTTAAATTTTGACTATTTAAAAAATTATTAGTATGTAATGTATTATTTGAGTATACACTAAATATTATATATTTTTTTATTATATTAGAATAAAACTTAAAAAAATAGAATATATAGTTGATGGCTGGAGATTTCGACTGGAGAATATTTTTCTCGAAGGATTAGAATTCGAAGAAATAAAAATGGCTTTCAATGGTCATTTCCGAGAATGTTATTTATGGTGAAGATGACTGAAACTGAAGCTGTTTTCCTGAAATACGAGAAGTACTGAAACCTGTAGTATTTCGTTGCATTCTCATTAAAGAACACATTGCCACGTATCGAAAGAGGATTCAGGCGGGAGGATTTGAAATTCGAAATATTCTGTATAACCCAACGAGGACAGATGGCGTCCCAGGGATTCGAAACGCATGCATCTGGGCAACGTGGCATTTCGTTAGTGTAGGACCGTTAGGGTCAAATTAGTATAAATAAGGGTCTTAGTATCAGGATCTAGGGTGTTCATTTTGTACAAATCACTCACAAATCACTCAAGTATCAAGTGTTAAGAGAAAGAGTTCGCTGAGAAATGTACGTATGACACCACACTTTAAATATGTTTGTATTTCTATTTACAGAATAAAAGTGTCTTTAAATTTCCTTTACTTTTTCGCCTGGTCTTTCCTTTGATTCAAGTTTCTTTATTTTCTTCGATAAGTCTTTACATTCTTGCACTTTACATTTCTGAAATTTACATTTCTTTTACATTTTTGTCAAAGTTATATTTACGTTTATCACAAGTTTATTTTCGGTTGTGTATTTTGTTAGTTTATTTCGCAAGATATATATTTGTTCATACCATAACCAAGTTTTCGAAGCAAAAAAAAAGACCAACGAACATGAACCAAATTATCTCGAAAGACAACTCTTTGACTATGTCCTAGGATCAATCTAGTCGATCCTGCGAGTAACCAAAGTATATTTATAGTTTGGAGGACTAGCGGTTGTTTACCGGAAATCACCGTAAACAAATTGGCACGCCCAGTGGGACAGTGTCAAACAGTTTGTCATTAATTTGTGTTTGTTTTTGTTTAGAATATATCAAGACCTTGTATGAACCTTAGGAGCGGTAAATTAATCAACAGTGAGCAACCGATTTCTAAACGAAGGTACAACAAGAAAATGGTCAATTTGACCAGTGGAAGGGGAAATCAAGATCCCCCACAAGGGTCAGGAACAGTAGCAGCAAATACTACAAATGTTTCGACTTCTATGCCAGAGTCACAGAAGATACCGACTTCGACAGGCTCTACGGCCGTGAGTAGTTCTCAGGCCATGCCCGAAAATACATCAAGGCCAACAGGGACAATGCTAGTCTCTAGTTTGACTACCGTGCCTCTCTTTAAAGGCACAACAGAAATACCGCATTTTTTCGACAAATTCTGCAAGTCAATTACATACCCTAAGGCCATTATCATCATTCGAGAGTTGGAGACCTTGGTTCCCTTATGGAATGCCACCATCATATATGGCAGGATTACAAGGTGCAGGACCTACCTACACTCAACCTGGCACGTCAACATTTTCGCCTAACGCCGGTTCAGTAGGTCGAAGTGTACAAAATCCAGGCCCATCAGGCCAAATGCCTACCTTAACTACAAATAATCAAGCAGCCTTTAGGCACGAGATGGATGCTAGCAATCACGATATGGTGGGTTTCCTTGCTCGAGAAATGGGTTCGATTTTTTCTCCCTTAAGAATAAACATTGCCAGGACTAACCAGGATGATGTAGAAACATACCAAAAGATATCTTCACAAATAGGCCGTATGGCAGATTTCTTTGGAGCCCCTCAAATGCCTACTAGACGAAGGAATAACCAGGCTACCGTTCGAGAAGACGAACCAATCTTGACACCTGTTCAAGATTTAGTTCAGCCACCTAGGCAAAGACCCGGTGAAAGAAATCAAGTTATAGATTTAGAAAATCAGAACCGAAGGACCAATACTGGTCAACATGAAGTTCTCGAAGAACAACCTAGGTTAGTCGTAGTTAATAGGGACCAACATCCAGATGAAGTACTACACAGGGTTAGAAGAGACAATATGGCGACAGAAAATAACCTAACCACCCTGATAGAAAGAATTATGGCCAATAATGGCCTTAATACTGGACTTCGATGTCCAAATTACACTTCCCCTATAGCGGAGTATATTCTGCAAACCGAATTACCAAGGGGTACCAAAGTACCCAAATTTACAAAATTTTCAGGGGATACTAGTGAATCAACTGTGGAACATATAGCCCGATATTTGACAGAAGCTGGTGATTTAGCGGGCAACGAAAATTTGAGAATTAAATATTTCCCTAGTTCACTAACAAAAAATGCTTTCACATGGCTCACCACCTTACCTCCAAATTCCATAGACGCTTGGGCACACTAAGAAAGGATGTTCCATGAACAATTCTACATGGGACAAACTAAGATTAGTCTGAAAGAATTGGCTAGCATTAAGAGGAAGTTCACAGAGCCTATAGATGACTATTTGAATAGGTTTCGTTTATTGAAATCAAGATGCTTCACAGTTGTTCCAGAACATGAATTGGTCGAAATGGCTGCAGGCGGTTTGGACTATTCAATTAGAAAGAAATTGGAAACTCAATATTTGAGAGATATGGCCCAGTTGGCAGATAGGGTTCGACAAGTCGAACGATTGAAAGCTGAGAAGGCCAGAGCAAACAAGAATTACAAGAAGGAGAGGGTAGCATATATTGAGGCTGAAGATGCCGAAGGTGAAACCTTCGAAGATTCATACAGTTTCGAAGAGGTCGAAATAGACTTAGCTGAGTTAAAAGAAGCACCCCCATACTCTTGTAAACTGCTCACTCCTTCGAATGGGAAAAATCCTGTCGAAAATGATAAGAATGATAAATTCCCAAAGAAAACATACACTTTTGACATCACTAAATGTGACGAGATTTTTGATTTGCTAGTAAAAGATGGCCAGATTATAATACCTTCCAATTCCAAAGTTCCTCCTTTGAAACAACGGAAGAAGTGGGGTTTTTGTAAATACCATGGATTTTTAGGCCATAAACCTCACAATGCTTTCTTTTCAGGGATCTAATTCAGAATGCTATCAAGGATGGTCGTTTAAAGTTCACTGACAAAGGAAAGAACAGCATGAGGGTCGATACTGATCCCCTCAATGTTGCTGACACCAACTATGCTGAACCAGTCGACATCAATATGGTGGATGTGTCCGAAGCTGACATTGCAAAATGGGAGATGATTTCGACAGGAAAGAAGGCTACTGATAGCCTAAACAACAATGTAATCTTCTATACTGATGATGAAGAGTCATTCGAGTCAAAGACCACTGAAGGTCTTAAGGAGAAAACTAGTGAGGCCACTGAAGACCTCAGGGTGAAGCTCCAACAGATAAGAATTTCTGAAGTTCCCCCAGCAGGCGTCAATATGGTGAACGTTGGACAACCTTTATCTGAAATCGAGGAACTAGAGAAGTGCCTGGTGAAAGAAAGAGAAAAAGGAAACTATGGAAATCCACGGGCAAATGAAAGTTTGAAAGATTATCTCTGGAGGTGTCACGAGAAAAATGCTGGACGGATGCTAATGTGTCCAAGGTGCTCGATTATGCTGAATCGAGGGGTCCAAGCTAACTACGAAAGGGCCAAACGAAACAAGATGCAGGGGCAGTGGAGGCAAGGAAACCAGTTGCTGAAGGTTTATCCAAGGCCTGGAGAAAGTATTGTAAGCTTCCTGGTTCGATGTCATAAGGCAAAGACATAAATCATTATATGTCCCAAGTGTGGGGCAGTATATGATAATTTGATGGCGGAATCATTCGAAAGGATATCATTCTCTACAGGTTGGGATGTTCAAGGGGTCAATCCCAATATGTACGTGTTCGACAATCGAACACCATCAAGAAGGCCTGACAGCCCTCACCCCAAGGCTCGCAGGGTGACATTCCGACTCCCCGCAGAAGTACCCATGGATAGATGGACACAAGCCGGCGCAGGGAATAAAAAATGGCAAAGCTGGGACCAAGGCGGACGAACTGCAATGGCTTATAGAAAGCAGTTCCAGACGTCAAATCAAGAGATGTGCAGAGAATGAAGAAAGCCCAGAAGGAATCCTAGGCGAAGGATGTTGGAGAATCCAGCAGCACCAAAGTCCCAATGCAGGGGGCAAAATCAAGCAAACCTCCGGTAGAACCCAAATTGTTCAGTTCTGAAAATGAAAAAGAAGAGGAAAAGATGCATTCTAGTCCTTGGAAAGAAGATGACAGGATGACTAATGATTTCGATTCAGACGGAGTATCATCTATAAACTTCAACTGCAATGTGGTGTCAGTTCTTCCTCAAGAGACTGAAGTCGAAGATTGCGAGGAAGCTGACGAAGAAGAAATGGCGAAACACAGACCTGTGTGTTACTATGTGCTGAATAATGGGGCTGTCGAAGAGCAAAATGCATTCTTTAGAAGACCTGACCAAGGTATGAGGAATCATCTCAAACCCCTTTACATAAGAGCCAAAATTGAAAATATGGGCATTAACAAGGTCCTAGTTGATGGAGGGGCAGCAGTAAATCTAATGCCCCAATATATGTTGAAAAAGATTGGTATGTTCGACACTGACATAAGGCCACATAATATGGTCTTGTCCAACTATGAAGGAAAAGTAGGACAAATCTCGGGAGTTATCCAAGTGAACCTATTTGTGGGTTCAGTCATATATGATGGTAATACCAGCAAAGGCGAATTATAACCTTTTGTTTGGAAGAGAGTGGATTCATGGGGTTGTTGTCGTACCTTCGACTATGCATCAAAGGTTAACTATTTGGAGAGAAGATGGAATAGTTGAAAACATAGAAGGAGATCAAAGTTACTATATGGCTGAAGTGAATCAAGTCAACAAAACCAGTTTCAACAGAAATCTAGCCAACATAGGGCCATGCCATGCAGCAGCAGACATATACTCTCCAAATAAAAATGCTATGTATTATTTATCCTTACACCCCAATGGATTCCAGTGGAACAGAGAAATAATGGACGGTCCATAAGAGAGAGAACCCTTCAAAAGATTACCAGAAATACGACCAACCCGCTGGGACAAAGACGGTGATTATGTCTAAGTCATCTTTCTTCAAAAAGATTTCGGATTACATAGTCGAAAATAAAAGGAAAGCGGCTCTTGAAGCCGAACTATCAAACATGACTGTCGAAGCCACACAAAAAGAATCAGAAGTACCAGGTCCTGGGATACACTTTATCCCACAACCACTTGACGATATAATCCATGACGAACAGGTTTCAGGCAAAGAAGCAGGCCAAAGATTAGACGCAATTTACGATGAGGGACCTTTGGGGTTCGAAAGGGATCCAATGACACCAAATATAAAGATGTTATCTCAAGACCCACTCGAAGAAGTAAATCTTGGAGACGAGAGTCGAAAACGGGTGACATATATTAGTGCAAAATTGGACCCAACCCTAAAGTTAAAAGTCATCACGTTACTAAAAGAAAATAAAGATTGCTTTGCCTGGGACGATAATGAGATGCCTGGTTTAGGGAGGGACTTGGTCGAATTGAGGTTGCCAATAAAACATGGGAAGAAGCCAATCAAGCAGACTCCTAGAAGATTCGCACCAGAAATCCTCTCAAAGATTAAAGCAGAGGTCGAAAGACTTCTTCGTTGTAAATTCATTAGGACTACGAGGTATGTCGAATGGATTGCTAATATTGTACCTGTTATTAAAAAGAATGGTTCTTTAAGGGTATGTATAGATTTTCGTGATCTAAATGCAGCGACCCCTAAGGATGAATATCCTATTCCTGTGGCAGAGATGTTAGTAGACTCAGCCGCAGGCTTCGAATATCTAAGTATGCTAGATGGATATTCAGGATACAATCAAATTTTCATTGCAGAAGAAGATGTGTCTAAAACAGCTTTTCGTTGTCCTGGGGCCATATGTACCTACGAGTGGGTTGTTATGCCTTTTGGTTTGAAAAATGATGGGGCAACTTATCAGAGAGCAATGAATTCTATATTTCACGATTTTATAGAAACATTCATGCAGGTGTACATAGATGATATTGTTATAAAATCTGTATCAGATGACAGTCATGTTGATCATCTTAGCCAATCATTCAAAAGAATGAGAAAACATGGCTTGAAGAGGAATCCCCTTAAGTGTGCTTTCTTTGTGTAGGCTGGAGATTTTCTAGGCTTCGTAGTCCATAAGAAGGGAATAGAAATTAATTAGAATAAAACGAAGGCTATTATGGACACAAAGCCTCCATCCACGAAGAAAGAGTTGCAATCACTATTAGGAAAGATAAACTTCTTACGAAGATTTATCTCTAATTTGAGTGGGCGTACGCAAGCTTTTTCCCCCTTACTTTGCCTAAAGCAAGGAAGGTTCGAATGGCAAGCTGAACATCAATAAGCTTTTGAGAAAATCAAGCAATATTTGATGCACCCACCCATTCTGTCCCCCCCCCCCCCCCAAATGGAAAGAAGCATATGAGACTTTATATCTCAGCTTCTGACACTACAATAGGTAGCATGTTAGCACAAGAAGATGAAAATGGCATCGAAAGAGCCATCTACTATTTAAGTAGAGTACTCAATGATGCAGAGACTAGGTACAATGCCATAGAAAAACTCTGCCTTTGTTTATATTTCTCTTGTATCAAACTCAAGTATTATATAAAGTCAGTTGATGTTTACGTTTCATCTCATTTTGATGTTATTAAACACATGCTATCTAAACCAATATTGCATAGTCAAATTGGCAAATGGGCTTTGGCCCTTACTGAGTATTCTTTAACCTTTCAACCTCTTAAGGCAATGAAGGGACAAATTGTATCAGATTTCATTGTAGATCATGCAGTGATTGAGAACCCTCAGCAATACGTTGATTTGAAACCGTGGAAGTTGTATTTTGATGGTTCAACATACAAAGAGGGGAGTGGAGTTGGTATACTGATAATTTCTCCTGAAGGAATTCCAACAAAGCTCAAGTACAAAATCGAAGGCCCTCTATGCTCCAACAATGAATCTGAGTACGAAGCATTGCTTGTAGGACTTGAAGTCTTGTTGGAATTGGGGGCAACCAGAGTCGAAATTAAAGGAGATTCAGAATTAGTGATAAAGCAACTGACAAAAGAGTACAAATGCATCAAAGATAATTTAATCATGTATTTCGTCATGACGAATAGGTTGCTCAAAAAATTCGAATACGTGGATTTGAAACACGTCTCAAGAGTAAACAATTAAGAAGCAAATGATTTGGCACAGTTAGCCTCATGATACAAAGTATCAAAAGAAAAATTAGAAGAGTTGATCGAGGTAAGAGGAAAGGCAATGGCCACTAAACTGTCTCCAAGCGATCTGGAAAATTCACAATTAGGCTTCGCAAACGAAGAGGAATTCGAAGTATTAAATATAGATTCCTTAGCAAGATGCAGATTGGAGGAGTCCAATTGTAAACTACTTGAGATATCCTTCGACAGATACAAACAGAAAAGTAAAATATAGAGCCTTATCATACTTCTTGATGGGAAATGAACTGTTCAAGAAAACCCCTGAGGGGGTCTTACTAAAATGTCTGGGCGAAGCCGAAGCTTACTTGGCACTCTCGAATGTGCACAGTGGGACATGTGGCGCTCATCAAGCAGGGCACAAAATGAAATGGCAGTTGTTCTGTTATGGGATGTATTAGCCCACTATGCTAAAAGATTGCATAGAGTTCGCCAAGGGTTGTCAGGAATGTCAGGAACACGCAAGCATTTAACATGCACCTGCAAACGAATTGAGTTCAGTTATTAAACCATGGCCTTTCAAAGGTTGGGCATTAGACTTAATTGGAGAAATCCGTCCTTCATCATCCAAAGGCCAGAGATATATATTAGTAGGAATAGACTATTTCACAAAGTGGGTTGAAGCAATACCACTAGCCAATGTAGACCAAGACGCTGTGATTGAGTTTATTCAAAAACATATACTGTATAGATTTGGAATCCCATAAAGCATAACCACAGACCAAGGATCAGTGTTTACCGGTCGAAAGATGCAAGATTTTGCGAAAGAGATGGGATTCAAGTTATTCACTTCCACACCTTATTATGCTCAAGCAAACGGACAAGTCGAAGCAGCTAATAAAGTAATAATTGGGTTGATAAAGAAGCACGTAGGGAAGAAACCTAAGAATTGGCACAAGACTTTGGATCAGGCACTCTGGGCTTGTCGAACATCACCCAAAGAAGCTACCAATACTACACCATTCCAATTGACATTTGGACATGATGCAGTACTTCCAGTCAAAATATACTTGCAATCAGTCAGGATTCAGAGACAAGAGGAAATTTACCCAAATATATATTGGGAAATGATGATGAACGAACTAGTTGATCTGGACGAAGAAAAGCTTCGAGCATTGGAGATGATAAAAAGGCAAAAAGAAAGGGTGTCAAGAGCATATAACAAAAAGGTGAAAGGTAAAGTATTTGTTAATAATGATTTAGTTTGGAAAGTTATTTTGCCTATAGATCGATAGAACCAAGCCTTAGGCAAATGGTCTCCGCACTGGGAAGTCCCTTTTCGAATTTTAAAGGTATTCTCAAATAATGCCTATGAGATAGAAGAACTGGCAGAAGATCGTAGTATCTTAAAAGTAAACGGAAAGTATCTGAAAAGATACAAGCCAGTCATGCACGAAGTAAAGATTGCAAAAACATAGATATTAAAATATATGTCGTGGGCTAAAATGGCAAACAGTCGCCAAAATGGCTTTATCCTTATACAAGGTGCGTAGTGTAAAATAAGAAGATATCCTTAAACAAGGTGCGTAGTGTAAAATAAGAAGATAATCATGGTCGAAATATATTTCATTACTGCAAAGGATCAGAGATACATGCTGTCATACCCCAAAATTTTCCTTCCATATTCCATTTACAATAATTCAAAGTTTAAGATTCAATTCCAAAGCCTTGCACAAACAATCCCAAGATCCACAGTCAACTGATTCAAACCTGAAGGTCAACTACAATCAAAGCATGATTCAAACCTATGATCATTGGTCAAACATCAGGTATAGAGGTGCATAACCATCATTTTATCAAAGATTGATCATGATTCCATTAATAGAAACTCAGAGATGAACAAATACAAAAAGGTTCAAATTAGGGTTTCTTAGGAGAAAGTCAACCCAACTTTGACTGGGCATAACTTTCACATGGAACATCATAAATTTCCCATCCAAAGCTCATTTTGAAGTAAATTTCATTATCTACAACTTTGTCTCTCACAAGCCAAGTCTAAAAATTCTTCATTTGAGAGATATGAGCCAAAACATTACAGGTCCTCCAAAAAGTCAATGAAAATGCCTTTTGGGTCAAAGCTCATAACTTGAGTATGGGATATGTAATTGAGATGAAACCAAGAGCATGACTCATTCTGAAAAGCATCTGCTTCACATTCAAATCAACACTTAGCATCAAGGAGACCTCAAAATTGGTCTAATCAAAGACGATCATTCCTGATAAAGACTCTTGAATGGGGAAACCACATCCAGAGGGTTTTCCTAAAATAGGGGCATATCTTTCAAGAATTCAAACACTGGGGCAATGCATATCAGGCAAGACATGATGAAATTCGAGTTCTCTCTAAAGGTCCCTCCTTCAGATTAAGGGGCACGTCTCTCAAAATTTTTGATATTCGGGAAGTCACACTAGTATCACACAAGGAGCATTGTTGCATAATTGATCTTCAAACGCCTGTACTATTTACGTCCCGCAGTGTGGGATCGGCATACATGCATAATTCTCGTTTATTTTGAGGATCTCATTAAATGACACATGCATCATGACATTGCATAAAACTAACAATGTCTTTTCAGGTCACTTCATAATCAAAAGGATGTTATCATCCAATTACAGTGCAAATACGATCGTATCAACGATTCAATCTTAACAGATACAATTCCAATACCTCATCCCAAGTCTTTCTTCAAAGACAATCCAGAAGCAATCAAAGAATTTCTTACCTCTCCAAGTAGTCTTGTCCAAGACAATTATCCTAATCTTTCCAAGCAGTCTTGTGTAAGACGTATCCTGACCTTTTCTAGGAATTTTTGTTTAAAACATTCCACGACCTTTATAGGAACCTTTCTAGGTAGTTTTGTTTAAAATATTCCACGACCTTTATAGGAACCTTTCTAGGTAGTTTTGTTTAAAATATTTCATAGCCTTTATAGGAACCTTTCTAGGCAGTTTTGTTTAAAACGTCTCACGACCTTCATAGGAACCTTTCGAGGTAGTTTTGTTTAAAACATATCGTGTCTTGTATAGGAATCTTTATAGGTAGTTTTGTTTAAAACATGCCATATCCTTTATAGGAACCGTTATAGGTAGTTTTGTTTAAAACGTATCATGCCCTTTATAGGAATCTTTCTAGGTAGTTTTGTTTAAGACGTACCATGTCCTTTATAGGAACCTTTCTAGGTAGTTTGTTTAAAACGTATCGTACCCTTTATAGGAACCTTTCTAGGTAGTTTTGTTTAAGACGTACCATAACCTGTCTAGGTAGTCTTGTTAAGACGTTTCATATCCTTTATAGGAACCTGTGTAGATAGTCCTGTTTAGGACATTCCATGTCCTTTCCAAAAAAAACCCTCCAGGTTTCATATCTTTTTAAAGAGCCTTTCTAGGTGAGTCTCATTTAAGACGTATCATGCCTCTCTAGGTAGCCTTTTTAAAATGTTTATCCAAACTTTTCTGAGACACACCTAGTTCTTTTAAAGAACTCCTCGGTTAGTCTTCTCCAAAACATTCTTCCTAAGCATTGTTCAAAGCCTAAGCTTCTTCGCATCAACCTTCGATACACCCTATTCAAGAACCTATTCAGGTAGTCTTATGTAAGACATTTCTTCCTCTCTCCTCAGATACCATCAAATGATCCAGGTCTGAAAAGCATATGTTTTAGACAAGTACCCTGCCAGGCAAATAGGTGGCATTTATAAGCCCATCTCCCGCAGAACTCCTTCCCTGCGCAAAGCAAATTTCAGGGCATTTCAGTGTCCAATCATCTTCTACCTCTTCAGGTTCAAGAAGATTGAACAGGGGCAGCTGTCATACCCCAAAATTTGCCTTCCATATTCCATTTACAATAATTCAAAGTTTAAGATTCAATTCCAAAGCCTTGCTCAAACAATCCCAAGATCCACAGTCAACTGATTCAAACCTGAAGGTCAACTACAATCAAAGCATGATTCAAACCTATGATCATTGGTCAAACATCAGGTATAGAGGTGCATAACCATCATTTGATCAAAGATTGATCATGAATCCATTAATAGAAACTCAGAGATGAACAAATACAAAAAGGTTCAAATTAGGGTTTCTTAGGAGAAAGTCAACCCAACTTTGACTGGGCATAACTTTCACATGGAACATCAAAAATGCCCCACTCAAAGCCTATTTTGAAGGAAATTGGATTCTCTACAACTTTGTCTCTCACAAGCCAAGGCTAGAAATGATTCATTTGAGAGATACAGTGCAAAAGATTACAGGTCATTTTCAGGCATCCTCCAAAAGCAGTTTTTTGTCAAAGAGGATATGATCAAGATAAAAGCTCCAAATGAAAAATATATTCCAACGTGGATTGTAGAGGACTCCTTGAGGTTTCCAAAAAGTATTAGAACTCCCTCATAGCTTAAAAATTGAGTGAGATATGATTGATCAAAGTTGAGTAATTTTGGAGGACCAAATATGAAAAAAGAAGGTTCAAATTGAGAAACTTTGCAAATGGGCCTATGGTTTTATGATACAATCTTGGTCCACAAGTCATTAGCATGCCCAAAACCATATGCCACGAAATTTAACATTTTATTTGATTTAATATGATTTTTTATTTCATTTTTAATGATTTAATTATAATAAAAATCAAATATTTTGGTGAAGGAGATATTTTGATTGATTCCAATCAATATTTATGGCAAAATATATTATAATTTTCGTGACAATTGGATTGGGAAAGAATAAATCAATTTTAGCCAAGAATAGAAATTTTTGAATCAAGAACAAAATCATATTTCCTCAAACTTGCAAGATTTGATTCAATGATCTTTGGGCCTTTATTTCTAACCTAATTCCTTCATCTATAAGTAGACAAGAGAGGGCAATATACTAGAGGTCGGAAATTCTATCCAAGAGGGGTGCAACAAGAACACAAAAATCCTTCACAAAGCTTGAATTCGGTTTCGAGGAATTGGGGCATTTTAAAGGGATTTGGAGGTTGCAAAGGCTTCCTGGGAGAACTCTGAAACTATTGGGATACTTACGCTTCATCAACACCCCCAGAACTTCTCCATATAAGCTCAGGTACGTGGTTCTGAAATCAGGTTCGATTGCAACAATTCACGCATGCTCATGATAATTTGCTTGCATAATACGATTGGTATAGATGTTGTGATCGTTTCTGTATGCCTGGATTAAAGTTTTAGGGTCTAAAGCGTATTCGGCCATTGGAGGCCGAGTTAAGGTTTAGGGTTCATAATTGGGGTTTTCTTGTAAGCATAAAATCAGGTCAAATTAAATGTGTGGTTGAATTCGTGTGGTATAGGCGAAGCTTTTTGAAGGGTTGCGAAATATTTTTTGTAAAGCATAGGCTATTCGCTATTTTCCAGGGGCTTTCGCTACGAACAGAATCGCAGCAGATTCGTAGCTAATTCTACAGGTTTTTTTTGCTGGTGTGTTGGAGAAGATGATGAGTTGTCATCATCTAATTCGTAGGTTTGAATCTGCGCGCGTTTTTCATTGCATGTTGTTGATCTTACTATATAGTGTATGAAACGCGTGTTTCAATCAGCTGAGTAACTTGGTTGGGGTGGTTAGTGGACGCGTTTGGGAGTGGAGGGTCATAGGTTCGAATCCTCCCTCCAACATCATTTTTTCAGAATATTTGCTTCTCGATCCTGTGAGGTGCGTCCCCTATAGAACACTATACATCCTCTAATCTGAACCATTAAATCACCACTCAGCTTAATCCAACGCCCCAGAGTTAATATCCATACTATATACCCTAATAGCAGCTACACATAATCATAATCTCTAATAACTCTAAATAATTTTAATTATTTGTTTATTTTAATTAAAATATCCTTTTTTAATGTATATTAATTATATAATAATTATTTTTTTTAAAATAAAATAATTATATAATAGTATATTAAAAATGTTAATTTGTTGTTCGTGCCGATTAAATCGATTAATCGCTATGGTCAACAATAATTTTAATTAAAATGCTATTTAATTAAAATATAAATTAAATTATATTCGATTAAATGGTTGCAACTATCTTATTAGTTGTGATGATTAATCCTTTTTTTCTAACTTCAAATTTGTTATTCTTTTTAATCGAATCAATCGATTGCGAGGGGTAACAATGCTAATCAATTCATAAAATTATTAAAAAAATATTATAATTCATTATTAGTGATAATCGAATCGATCGATTAGAATCGGTAATGATACAACTATTAATCTGTTAACTATGGTAATTGAATCAATCGATTATCGCGGTTAATAGTACAAATCAAAATCAGGGTTGTACGCCCACATCCTAAAACACTTCTCAAACCTTTCAAACTACAATATCAAACTACGGATTTTCATCCCTAGCCAAAACTACGATAGGCCGTTCAAAAGCCTTCAAACAACCATATCAAATCAATTTCAAACCCTAAGGGCGTACAACCCTTCCCCGAACTACGTTGACTCTGATTCTCCCTAAGGAGATACGTAGGCACTTGGATAACCAAGGCGAGTCCCCCTCTTCCAAACTCTAATCATGTTCAATATAATTAGCCTTTTAACTCTATTAACTGTCTGTCATCTCTCTTTATGTTAGCCATAAACCTTAGCTTTATAATGCAAACCTTAGGAAAGGGTTGAGGGTGCCTAACACCTTCCCTCGACCTGAATATAGTATCTTACCCTGATCTCTATAACTGCGTGAGGTTTCCTATTCGCCTTAATAGAATAGGTGGCGACTCTAAAAGCTAAATTTTTAGGGCAGGTTGCTACACATGCATTCAAAATAGGTTGCAATGTATGCCAACCAAAAATTACAAAAAGTACTATTAAACAAAATAAGTACTAAATAGTAAGGATAAGAAGACAAAAGAAAAAGCCCATGAAATCATCAAACACCCTTCATTTGACTCTATGCTGCAAATCCTCTAAGCTTAGCAAGGGCAGGCTTTCCGCCTTGAAAGAGTCAAGGGATCCATCCTTGTGCAACCTTTGTATTATCCCTAGTTTGACAAACATATGAGATAGCAGTCTTCCGTAAGGAAGACAAAAGGGTTTGCCTTGGCGAGAAATGGCAACAGCTTCAGTGAGATGCTTGAAGATCATCAGTGGAATATTGATCTTCCGTTTCTAGAGAGCACAAAGCATAAACTCCAGGTCCCACACCATAATGCTTTCCTGATCTTCCTTTCGTGGGCGAAAGTTACCCACTAGAAGTTGATGCCAGATTCTGCATAGGAGTGCGTTGAAAGGATCATTAGCGAAAATACTCGCTAAGACATCAGAGGTACTCTTAGCAAAAGAATCGTCACAAACAATACCAGTGTTATCACATCTCATCACTTCAGAAATAAGTATTGGAGAAATGATAATGCGAGACCGGTAGACTCGGGAAACGATTGTAGTTTTCCCTTTTGGGTCCATCTGGATGGATGCAAACATCCAGAAATCAGCCAGCATGTTCGGGTAGACAGACCCTTCTAAGATTCCGAGATAAACCTTTAAGTTTTGGGTGGCAAATAGTTCATCAAGATCAATGCCATGTTGGTGAAACTCTTCAGCAGAAGGTTTAAATTCTTTCTGGATGGCAGAAATAATGTTGTTATAAGTAAGAGGAGTCATTGTTGCAAGAGAGAGGTATAAGAAAGATGAAACCTTGATAAAAATGTGGAAGTGGATGAAGAAATGGTGAAGAGTGGTAAGGTTTATATAAAGGGTGATTGTCTTGGAAAATGGTTACGCTTTGAAGTTTCATTGGACCGCGTGTGGGATCCCCGAGGGAAGATATGGAGTCCGCCGTTTCTAGTCTTGGAAGTTGAAGTGTAATCATAGTGGAAACTGAAACACGCACGTCTTAATTAGACGTTTTGGAAAAAGTGAAGTCATGATTAACTGACTGTTACGGCTAGTAGAGTGGAAACGTCAAGTCAAAAACGATGTGGCTGCGAAGAAGTAATCATATCACGTACATAGGCTATCGAGGTCATTATGATGATTGAAAGAGTAGGTTTTGACAATTAAAGAAATTGTTAAATATGTCATTTGTGACATTGCATGGTAGAATATATGAATAGTAAAAAAAAACAAATAATATATATATTCATTAGCCAATTCGATTACAAAAGGGAGAACAAATGAAAAACGAAATAGGCATTACAAAGACTATCATAATTAGTCAAAGTCTCCAGGGAGATTGTTTTTCATTGTTGAATATTGAGAAGCCCATAAGGACAAACGACGTTCGATTGTGGCTTGTTGTTTCTTCAACTCTTCGATCTCTGGCGCCAATTTTTGGGCCGTTTCGACGTGTTGAATCCCCGCTTGTACCATTTCATCCAATTCCCTTTGCTTTGATTGTGTGATTTCTTCCTGGCGAGACTTGGCAGCTTTCACTTTCTCTTGGAGGCGTTCAATTTATTTTTCCCAAGATTTGATATTCACCCCACAAGTTTCATACTCTTTTTGGCGCTTTGCATGCTCAAGCTCGAGGGCATCAACTTTGGCAGTTGATTCTTTAGCAGCTTTCCACGAAGATTTATGAGTAGCTACGTTCGTGTTAAGTTTTTGATCAAGTAGAGAACTTAGTGAGACAATCACTTGCGAAGCTTCGTCAGAGACTTGGAGTAGATCCACCTTCTTTAGAAGATTTTTTAGCCCAAAGCAGCTGGTGGAATCTTTCTTCAGAACTTCGATAAGGTCAGTCTCAAAGAACTTCTCCTTTATCTGGCGAAGAAGGTTTGGAGTACCGAGTCCCGTGCCACTTTCCACCAAGAGGTTCGAGGAAGTTTCAACCATGATGGACGAAATGCTTTTGGTATTCATCATGGCTTTGAGGAAGCTTACAGGATCGGTATTCTTAGGTTGCTCTAATTCGGCTGGAGTGAGTTCAGAAGGAGTCTTGGTCGAAGTGGTCGCAGGACTGACAATCGTATCAAAGGTCGAAGTTTCAATATTTCCTGATTTATGTAAACAAGAGACTTCATTCAGGGTTTCATTCTCAAGGTTTGTGTCCTCACTCCTGGTAGATTACTCAGATACATCACCAGTGTTAGAATGTTGAGGAATATCCTCCATATCTTCGTCCTGATTGATAATGGGGGATGCATCATTCGAACGAGTACCTTCAGTGTGCTTAGGGGATGGAGCTTTGGTGTTAGGTTCATCATCCTCGAGAACTGGGGAAAGGATGGGAGATTTTCGTTGAGGAATACCTGTTAAAAGAAAATCATGGTACATTAAGATAAAAGCTATGAAAGAATTATTGAACGTTTCAAGGCATGTAAAGATATACCTTGAGGATTATCAAGGTCAAGGTTGAGATCTGATGCTTTGAGATTAGAAGTAGTTGTGCCTGCGTCGTCCTACAATGCAAGGTAAGAGATAGACTTAACATTAAAATTTAAGCATAATGGATTGTTAGAGTATAAGATTCGATACCTTGGGTGGGACATTATCTAGGCTCAAATTATGACGTTCGACAACAGGGGCATTACTAGTGGTCTTCAAAAGTTGTTCGTCATAGAGTACTTTATCACTTGACGATGTGGGCTTTGAAGTCCCAGATCCTTTTCCCTTAGCTGAAGAAATGGTGGCCCTCTGTCTTTTCTTCGCTGCTTGTCTGGTATGAGGAGGAGATCCATCTTCATCATCTGAAGCGTTGGCAGCACTAGTATTCGAAGGTTTCCGTTTCGGAGTTGATGGGGGTTTCGAATTCTGAAAATATTTATAACAAGGAACTTGAATAATGTTCAGAATAAAAGTACAAGTTAAAATGTGAGAATATATACCGTTGGCTTCTTGCTAGTGGTGGCAGAATCATCCCCACTTTCCTTGTTGCTTCTCGAAGCTTCAACATCCTTTTGTGTAGTCGCCTCCTTAATAACTTTCTTCCGACCTTGAGCTGTGAATAAAACAAAAGTTAGTATACAGGAGAAGAAAGAGTTATCATCGAAAGATTATCCAAGCCCCAAGCTTCATGTATTGGAGTCAGAACACGAACGTGCTCAAGGCCTATATGAAGATGTCCTTTGAAATTATCCAAGGTGTGCTTAGTCGGAACCACTCGTTCAGCGCGTTTTTTGGATTGTTACAAAGGATTTTAGGGGCATTCCCACACACAAACCAGTCCGGAAAAGGAGGGCTTAAAGCCACACCAAAGTCAGCACTAGGTAATGGAGGGAATTTTGGAGGATAGAGCTTGAAAGCCACTTCATAACGTTGTTCAGGTCGAACATACGTGGGCAATTTCATCTTATCTAGTTTGTTGGAAAAATTTTCACGCAAAGTGACCGCAGCTTCACGAACGGCCCGACTAAGATCATCGAGCCTATAGATAGTTTCAAATAACTTTTGAAAAGCTTGAATTTCTTTAATATGGGTTGAAGTACCTTTTTTGAAATTCTCCTGCACATTAGCAAAAGCTTCAGTTAGTTCTTGCGAAAGACTATCAGCGTCGAAGATTTGCTTGTTATAATATTCAGTCCACCACTGATGGAAATCTATAGTAGAATAGAAGGCAGGTTCGAAGGAAATGGGAGAGAGTGTCGTGATGCCAACATATTTGGAGATCTTAGATTCATAATCTTCTTGAATGAGTGCATAGTGTGTAAACACATGTGATTTCTTTTTTCGTACATACATTTAGGTTTGAGTTGAACCAACCCAAATTGTCTTGATACGAGATTAGGTTGATAACAAAGAAGGCAACAGTGACTTTTTGGGGATCGTAGTCGATGGTACAACAGTTTAGGCGTCAAGAAAGCCTCCCAGATGGCCATAGAATTAGCTTGTTGATCTGGAGAAATTGCAGGAAATTCTCGTGTGAACCATTCAGGACCCACCTCTCTTTTCACATACGGAGCCATAGAAGGACTAAAGTGATAACGTTTAGCAAACATCATCATGTATGCTCGAAAAGTTTCACGTAGTTTTCCTGGTTCTTCTATGGGAGTTAGATGGACTAGTCTAGTCCATTTGACTGTTCGATTTCGAATGGCCGTATCTTTTTCATCCATAATGCCTTTACGTGGAAGATAAGCTTCGAAGGTGGCGTTGAGCCATAGCTGTAGTAGCCAGAAGGGTCCAGCGAAGAGAAGAGATCCAGTTTTGTAATCTTTGACGAGATTTGTTGCTTCGCCAAGATTTTCATAAAGGTACTCTAAAATTAGCTGGCTTAAATTTAATTTCTTTCCAGCATGTATCTGGTTAGCCATACAAAGGTACCTCTTTGCCACTTGGAGAGATCTAGAACAAAAAATGCATCTCGAGAGCCAAAGTGCCAGAAATGCAATATGCTCTTCATCTGTTACTTCATCAGTCGTGGCATCATGATATTTCAGGATGAACGAAGTATAAGTGGCTTTGATTTCATTAAATTGAATGGTATCGGTGTCCATGTAGTTGGGATCGAAAACTTCCACTGTTGGTCGAAGCCCTGTGATAGCGGCTATGTCGAAAAAGGGTCGGGGTAATCATCCCAGAAGGAAGATGGAAGGTATTATGAGAAGCATCCCAGAAATATACAGATGCTAGTAACATGGTTTGGTTATATTCTAAACCTATCTTGGATAATTGGATCAAATCATAAATCCCTAGTTCTTTCCAGAATGAAGCCTTTTTGGTTTCCACCTTAGCCAACCAAGCATAATAAAGTTTAGGATCATTTGCTAAAGGGATTTATCTAAACACTTTGAGGAAGTTGGTCGCGTAATTAAATCTAATTTTCTCCGGAACTACGATGGCTTCGGTCGAAGCATCGTCTACATTGGTGGTGTTAGCTAAGATTGGGTTACCCCATTTGTCTATTTGGTTCTTACTAACTAAGGGTATAGTTTTATAATAAAGAGGAAAGAATTTACCCTGAGAAGAACTATTATCCCCAGGTAAAGGACTCATAAAAGCATGAGTTTTTCCAGAAAGAAGAAAAGGGATAATTACCTGAGAAGCATAAATAGCACGAGTTTCTTCTAAGTTTGGGTCTGGAATATATTGCTGGTTACCCACTTGTGTAGGACGTTGAAACTGTTGAACAGGTTGGAGAGCGTTTGAAGTCTCCGATGTGGAGATTTTGACGGTGGAAGACGCCATAGATGAAGTTATTTCAAGAAATAAGTTTGAAACCTAAAAGGGTTTTTTGTGTTTAGATTCAGGAGGATGGAGAATAAGGTTGTGTAATGAGGAAAAAACCCTGAAGGCTAAAGCTTTGGTATTTAAAGGTTTAGTGAGAACATTTTCAAATCTTTTATGAATAAAGTTCAAAACAACACGCGTCTAAAGCTGATTTAATCATATGGCGGTCGAACAGTTATTAGCCTTACTCCTAGTATCTAGGAGCAATGATCATAAGTAATGACAAAAATGTGGGGACGCACGTTTTGAGGAGATGTTTTTTGAAAATGACAAGACGTTTTGAAATATAAGTCATAAATGATTGTGACCTTAGTCAGATGTCTTGGAACTCTAAAAGGTATGAGTAAAGCGAAATCTCATCATGACAAGAAACGCCTATTTCTCTTATTTTTCGAAACAGGCATTTATTGGGGGCAATTTGTTAGCTAGAGATTTCGACTGGAGAATATGTTTCTCGAAGGATTAGAATTCGAAGAAACAAAAATGGCTTTCAATGGCCATTTCCGAGAATGTTATTTATGGTGAAGATGGCTGAAATTGAAGCTGAATCGAGATAGGTTATCTTCAAGACTTAAGTGTTTTCCTGAAATACGAGAAGTACTGAAACTTGTAGTATTTCGTTGCATTCTCATTAAAGAATACGTTGCCACGTATCGAAAGAGGATTCAGGCGGGAGGATTTGAAATTCGAAATATTCTGTATAACCCAACGAGGAAAGATGGCGCCCTAGGGATTCAAAACGCATGCATGTGGGCAACGTGGCATTTCGTTAGTGTAGGACCCTTAGGGTCGAATTAGTATAAATAAGGGTCTTAGTATCAGGATCCAGGGTGTTCATTTTGTACAAATCACTCAAGTATCAAGTGTTAAGAGAAAGAGTTCAATGAGAAATGTACGTATGACACCACACTTTAAATATGTTTGTATTTTTATTTACAGAATCAAAGTGTCTTTAAATTTCCTTTACTTTTTCGCCCGGTCTTTCCTTTGATTCAAGTTTCTTTATTTTCTTCGATAAGTCTTTACATTCTTGCACTTTACTTTTCTGAAATTTACATTTCTTTTACATTTTTGTCAAAGTTATATTTACGTTTATCACCAGTTTATTTTCGGTTGTGTATTTTGTTAGTTTATTTCGCAAGTTATTTATATGTTCATACCATAACCAAGTTTTCAAAGCAAAACAAAAGACCAACGAACATGAACCAAATTATCTCGAAAGACAACTCTTTGACAATGT
This sequence comes from Vicia villosa, assembly GCF_029867415.1. Classification (NCBI taxonomy): domain Eukaryota; kingdom Viridiplantae; phylum Streptophyta; class Magnoliopsida; order Fabales; family Fabaceae; genus Vicia; species Vicia villosa. Next base: position 532,703 of record NW_026705346.1, read on the forward strand.
CCTAGGATCAATCTAGTCGATCCTGCGAGTAACCAAAGTATATTTATAGTTTGGAGGACTAGCGGTTGTTTACCGGAAATCACCGTAAACAATAGTATGTTTTATATGTTAGATTTTTATTATATTTTTTTTTAAAATAGAAAATAATAGTTATGTATTAAAAATATTTTATTAAATATGTATTTAAAACAAACACATAATATTGTTATATGTATTATTTGTAGTAAAAATATTTTATTATTTGTAGTATATAATGTATTATTTGTGCATATATTAAATAGTTAAATTTACTCATATGAAATTGGATGATTGTACAAATATGCAGTATGGAATATTATCTGTACTATCGTAGTTGGATGTACAATAGATTAGAACCAGGAAGACGTGCACTTAAACCAAATTTCATAGAAGGAGTTGATGGGTATATCAAGTGGGCTTTTGTTTAAGAATGTTGTCGAAGCGAAGGGGGGGTTAGGTGTCCTTGTCTTAAATGTGAATGTAGATGTATAATTAGTGATCCAGAGGAAGTAACACGTCATTTTCATAGAAGGGGTTTCATTAAAAATTATTGGGTTTGGACGTCTAATGGTGAAAAATTGCCAGTGAACGTGCCAGAGACTAGCAATTCGCATGCTTCAAGTAGTAGAACGACTATGGAATATGAGGAAAACTTTAATCTGATCGGTGATATGGTTGAGGATGCTTTTGGTGTGAATGTGACGTATGATCATACTGAAGATTTTGATGGAGATGAGTTGCCGAATGAGGAAGCGCAAAGATTTTATCAATTGTTGAATGAGATGAATATACCGTTGTTTGAGGGATCGTCAGACTCAAAATTATCAATGTGTGTGAGATTATTAGCTGCCAAGGCAAATTGGAATGTTCTTGATCAGTGTTTGGTATTCTTCACAAAAATGATGTTGGACTCGACTCCTATGAAAGACAACTTGCCTACAACTTTTAATGATGCAAAGAAGTTGGTGTCGAAGTTAGGTTTAAGTGTAAGAAAAATTGATTGTTGCATTAATGGTTGCATGTTGTTTATGATAACGAGTTTGGTACTAATGATGGATTGTTGGAGGAATGTAAGTTTTGTGAGAGTCCAAGATATCAAATTCAAAGTAAAGTTGTTAATCGTAAGCAAACACGTGTAGCAGTGAAGTCCATGTTTTATCTTTCGATTATACCAAGGTTAAAAAGAATGTTTGATTCAATGCATAGTGCAAGTCATATGACATGGCATCATACAAACAAAACAAGTTTGGGCACTATGCGACATCCATCTGATGGCGAGGCTTGGAAGCACTTTGATCGAATACGTCCTGATTTTGCCGCAGAACCTAGAAATATCAGGCTTGGATTATGCTCTTATGGATTTACTCCATATGTCCAAGGGTGTGGAACTGCATATTCTTGTTGGCTAGATATTGTAACCGCTTACAACCTCCCTCTCGAGATGTGCATGACAAAACCGTACATGTTTCTGACATGTATCATTCCAGGACCTTCGAGTCCAAAAGTTGGAATTGATGTGTACTTACAACCTCTAATTGATGAATTGAAAAGATTGTGGATTGGAGAATGCACCTATGATATATCTCGTAAACAAAACTTTACTTTGCAAGCAACCTTGATGTGGACCATTAACGACTTTCCAGCATATGGCATGTTGTCTGGTTGGGGTACACATGGCAAAATGGGTTGTCCGCATTGCATGGGATATTCTAAGGCGTTTACGTTAGATAAATGGGGGAAGAGCTCGTGGTTTAACTATCATCGAAGATTCCTACCAAGAAATCATACCTATCAAAGAAACAAGACAGATTTCAAAAAAGACGAAGTGGTAAAAGATCTTCCTCCGCCCCGATTGTCACCGTGTGAAGTATGGGACCAAGTTTGCCACCTACCAAAATTCACAGATATTGATAAAGCATGTAGAATTCCAGGATACGGGGTCGAACACAATTGGACAAAAAGAAATATTTTTTGGGACCTTCCGTATTGGAAAGATAATTTGTTACGCCATAATCTGGATGTTATGCATAGTGAGAAGAATTTTTTTGATAATGTATTTAACACGGTGATGGATGTTAAAGACAAAACAAAAGATAATGAGAAGGCTAGACATGACATGAAAAAGTGGTGTAATCAAAAAGAGTTGGAGTTGAAGCCTCAACCGAATGGAAAATTATTAAAACCCAGGGCTAGTTACACTCTGACTTCACAAGAGGCTAAAGCAGTTTATAGATGGTTAAAAGAATTGAGGATGCTTGACGGGTATTCTTCAAATTTAGCAAGGTGTGCCATGCTAACACTAGGAAGTTGCATGGTATGAAAAGTCATGATTGCCACATATTTATGGAATAATTGCTACCAATTGAGTTTGGTTCTCTACCCAAACATGTGCTTAATCCACTAACTGAGATTAGTCAATTTTTTTAGAGATATTTGTGCGTCAACTTTAAGAGTGGATGACATCATTAAGTTGGACCAAAATATTCCAGTCATTCTCTGTAAGTTGGAACAAATATTTCCACCTGGTTTTTTTGACTCCATGGAACATCTACCTGTGCATCTTGCATATGAAGCTTATCTTGGGGGACCTATTCATTATAGGTGGATGTATCCATTTGAAAGGTTTATGGGTGATTCTAAGCGATCAGTGAAAAATAAAGCTAGAGTTGAAAGATCAATATGTTCACATTACTTGCATCAGGAGACATCACATTTTTGCAATCACTATTTCAACAGTTTGATTTTAACTCCAAGAATCATAAGAAATCCTGTAAATGTAAACGAAAGAAGTCAATTCACCTTGTCAGTCTTTGGGCTTTCAGGTCGTCCATCTAGAAAGAAAGGTGTTCATTGGTTGACCCAACAAGAAATGCAATTCGCACATGTCCATGTCTTGATTAACTGCGTTGAAGTTAAACCATATCTTGAGTAAGTATACCCAATTATTTAATTTTATATATAGTGTGTAAATATTATTACCTTGAAACTTATAGTGTAATTTTTATAGGGAATTTAACGACGTCTATTTTCAAAGCACCGGTGTACAATCAACATCTGGTGTCATTCATGCACAATTTTCAACATTGTTCAAGGAGAGATTGTCATGCATTGTTACACCGACTCCAGAAATACTCCATTTGAGAAATTTTTCTGAAGGCCCTATTCAAAGCGCAAACGAATGGCACACGTACTTCGTGAACGAATATAAATTTCACACTAAGACTTGGACTGAAGGGAAAAAACCAAAAACAGTGGTGTATTCATAAAAGTAGTTATAGATGGGGGTGAATATGACTTCTATGGCTTTGTTAAACATATGTACAAGTTGGTATGCAATTACTTGGACTCGGAGAATAAAGTTGTCTTGTTCTATTACGAATGGTATGATCCAACTAGAGGCACAAAAATAGACACGACATACGGTACTATTGAGATTCAAATGGACCGAAGGTACAGAGAGTATGACCCTTTCATAATGTCACATCTTGTTAGGCAAGTTTATTATGTTCCTTATCCTTCATTTATGCCACGTAAACGAGGGTGGTGTGTTGTAATAAAAACAAAACCATTGGGCCATATTGAAACTGGCGATCTAGTGGAAGATCTTGCTTACCAAGTTGATTAAGTTGGACCAATTAATAATGTCATTGCAATTGAGCAAATTACCAGTTTGTTTGATACAACAAATGAGGGGTATGAAGTTGATGCTTCTATATTGTTGGTTGAAGATAATGTGGATGGAGACCATGAAGGTGTTGGGTCCGAGGATAATATCACATTAGATGATGATAATGATATGGATGAAGAGCATGTAGATTTAGAATAATAAATGTATTTGGATGAGAATGTGTTTTTTTATAATTTTACTTAATGGACCATCTATTGAATGTGTTAATGAATATATATATATATATAGAGGAGGGATCAAATTACACCCGAAGAGTTACACCACGAGTTACACTCGTTCAATAACTACATCTCGAATTAATATTTTTTAAATTCAACCGTTGGATTGAAACATAATATCATATAGATCATACCTATAAAGTTTGAGCTTAATCTATAATGATTTACTATATCATCAAGATATCCAAAGATTAACGTCAAAATGAGCTTTCATATAACGTTAATTTTAATGTAATTCAATGACATAGTAAATCATTATAGATTAAGCTCAAACTTTATAGGTATGATCTATATGATATTATGTTTCAATCCAACGGTTGAATTTATAAAATATTAATTCGAGATGTAGTTATTGAACGAGTGTAACTCATGGTGTAACTCTTCGGGTGTAATTTGATCCCTCCTCATATATATATATATATATATATATATATATATATATATATATATATATATATATATATATATATATATATATATATATATATATATATATATATATATATGAGAAACATGTTTGAATATATTTGTGTAAATGTATTTATTTGATTAATTGTGTATTCTCAATAAATAGGTAATATGCCAACCCGATTTGAGAAGGGTAAGTGTCAGAAGACCCGACGCCTAAGGATAGTAGTATGCCAGTCACCTCAGTCGACAGTATGTCCTCCCCCATAGAGTCAGTTAGATCACATGTCTATTGCCAGCACTTAACCTCTTACGATGATCAGTCTGATGGTGACGATACTCAGGGGGAGGATGATCTGAGAGAGATTCATATCATTGACGGCAGATATTATATTTGGCCCGCAGGAAGTTCGTAAGTATCTTATATATTAAATTTTTTAATGAAGTTTATATTTCATTTTTTAAATATAAATTTATATTTAATGCATGCTAATTAAAATGATTGTTTTTTAGTTTTAGGCTGAGTCGGATTGCTTCCAGGTGTGTGTACTATGTGATTCAACAAATGTATAAAGAAGCTTGGACGACTTTTGGAGACGTTTCAAATAAAGAGGCTTGGTTTAATTGTTTTAAGGTATAATTAATTAATTTTTTGAGTCATTGTTTATTTAAAGTTTTTTACTATAGTGTTCTAACAGTTTATTTAAATGTCATAGGGGAAAGTGTACTTGGGATCAAATGAGCGAGAAACTTGTTAAAAAAAATTATTATAGCAGAACATCAAAAAGACTTTTCGACACGTTGCGTCGTGTTAGAAAGCGTTGGGAACGTGATGGTAGTCGTCCCGAGTGGATGGGCCAAGAAGTTTTTGATAAACTTCTTGTGTATTGGAAATCAGACGAATTTAAGACTAAATCTGAAAATGCCAAAAAAATGAGGGCATTTGAAAAAGGGGGTCACCTTAATGCAGTTGGAAGTATAAGCACTTAAGAGGTTAGGGAGACAACCACTGATGGTCGAGCTGGTTAAAGAAACTCGGACAAAAAAATCGGGTGATTATGTTGATGAGCATACACGAAAAGCTTTGGTAAGTTATTCAATTTTTCTTATATTTTTTATATTTAATGGCAATTTTGTGATGTGATTTTCACGTGGCAACTAAAAAAGTTGTGGCTTGATTTTCACGTGGCAACTAAAAAAGTTGCGGCGTGATTTTTATGTGGCAACTCTGATGTTGTGGCATAAAAATCACATGACAACTAATTTTCATTTTATTATTTAATATATTTTAATTTAAGTTAAATACTTAATATATTTTTTGTGTATGAGGATTATCAAACATTGCTTGTAACATTTTTGGTCAATAATCCCAAATATACTCCTAGAGAAGGAGAGCCGCTTTATCCAGATGTTGATTTTTATATTTGGAATAAAGTCGTTGGCGGAAAAGGGTCTAATGGATGTTTTTTTGGTGGTGGAAATTTGACGGGAAGCTTGAGAAGTGGGGATAGAACTTTATTTGAAAGAGTTAGAGATGGGGAAGGATCGTCACGTCCAACACAATTGACACTGCAAGTAATGGAAACAATAAGACAATTGGCCCTAACTGAGGCGAGACGTGAGTCAGCGCAACGTGAGGCGGCGCTAAAAGCCCAAATGGATAAGCAAGCGCAACGTGAGGAGGCACTAAAAGTGCAAATGGAGGGGCAACAACAAAGAATAGAGGCAATGGCGAAGAGGCAAGCAGAGATGGAGCAGCAAATGCGATTATTTATGCAATTCCAACAAAAAAGTGGTAGTCAACCGTTTGGTGGAAACGTAGGAGTGGTTGGAAATGAGCGAGAGAATGATGATGAAGATATGAACCTTAAGGATTTTCCCGATCCAGATAACCCTTATTAATTTTACTTTTATTTAAATTTGAAATTGTGTAGGATAATTTAATTTTATGTAACATTTTGTTTATTATATTATAAATTCAATATATTTTAGTATTTTGTTTATTATATTTAGGATTTTGTTTATTATTATTATTTCAATTAAATAAATATTTTTATTAATATTTATTAATTTTGAATAAAAAATATTAATAATAAAATCTTTTTTATAATAATAATATTATTTTATTTTATTTTTTTAAATTAACGTTTGTGACGTGTTATACATGTCACTAATTTGTGACATGTGTATCACGTCGCTACCATCTTAAATTAATTAGAAAGTTTGTGACATGATTATCACGTCGCTAGCTTGCATCATGTTGTGACGTGATTTCCATGTCACTATTTAGTGACGTGAGAATCATGACACAACAAAGTTGTCACGCTCTCCCAAGCAACATAAATGTCCACGTCACTAATTTTATGTTGTGACGTGATATTCCATTTTGTGGCATGGGAATCACGTCGCTACAAAGCTTATTTTTTGTAGTGGTAGTTCAACCAATAAAAAAATAATTCTAACCAATTTGATAATCGATTCTGTTTTGAAAAGATTGCTTTCATCTTTTGCATTTTTTTTATAGAAAAATATATGATCAAATATTACAATACCAAAAAGGGGCTTGAATAAAACACTATTAGAGTTCAAAAACATGCAAAGCATAAATTCTTATAAATAACAATCCAAACACAATTGTTTCTGAAATCTTATATACTAAACAAGTAAGCTTCCACATTATTGTTGGATGTCCTTAATTACATCTAGACCCATAAAAAGAAATATAATAGACATAGGTCCCTAAATAACTCTTAATATATAATGGGTTAATTAAAAGGAGATAGTTGAAGGTTTGATAAATGAGACCAATAAATTTAGAGAATTTCTTTATTGACCCTCCTATGAGGGTGACCCCTACCGAAATTCCCAACTTTTCCCTGCTTCGGAGATGTATTTCCGAAGTATTTTTTTATAGATTTTTTTAGACTTCGGAAATGCATGAAATTTCAAAATATATGTTGGTTTTAACAGTCAGGTATTATTTCGGAAGTACATTTCTGAAATAATCTGTTCATATACCATTTTCCCTCCTTCATTATTTCATCATTTTTATCAAAACCAAACCCAAACCCTCTCCAAAACTTCCATCAATATCAATCCATTTTTTGTCTCAAAATCAAGTTTCAAACCGTTGATCAATTTTATCCCCTATTTCACTACATTGTTGCTGTTTGAAGAGATGAAAACTCCGTCAATTCGGAAGTTCATTTCCAAAATAAGTCACCTAACAAATTTCGGAAACGTACTTCCGAAATAATGTCTGGCAGAATTAAAAAAAACAATTTTGACCATTTTTGCATATTTTTGCATATGTTAGGTATGGTGCATCCGTAAAACATTGTCGCCGATGACGTAGTAGTTCTGGAAAATGTCATCGTTAATAATGATTCGGTTAACGATGTTAAATCCATGATCGATGTGGTGGATGTATGACAATAATTTACAAATGATAGGAGCTTCGTATGTCGTGAACAATTGCTTGATTGGGTTCGTAGAGAAGCTAGTAAACTTGAATTTGGCATTGTTATATTAAGGCTCGACAATGGAAATAGTAAACGGAAAGCTTTTTCTGTTTTGAATTGCGAGAGGGGTGGGAGGTATGTACCAACAAATTGGGTGTTAAAACACGAAGACACGAGATCGAGAAAGTGTGGGTGTCCGTTTAAGTTGCGCATGACTCAGAGGATTGATGATTTGTGGCGTTTAAGCGTCATTTGTGGAATTCATAATCATGCCTTGGAAGTCAAGATACATGGGCATCCAACGGCGTGTCGGTTGTCCCGCGAAGAGAAGAATGTTATTTCGGATTTATCGATAATCAAAGTAGCCCCGAGAAACATACTTGCCGATTTGAAGCAAAAAAAACTGGATAGCGTTTCAAATATCAAGCAAGTATACAATGAAAGGCACAATCTTAAAGTCTTGAAAATGGGCCCGAGGTCGGAAATGCAACAACTTTTGAAACTATTAGGCGATAACCAATACGTTTCAAGCTTCTGAACGTGTGAGGACAAAGTTACGGTGCGTGACATTTTTTGGACTCATCCCGAAAGTATCAAATTGTTCAACACATTTCCAACCGTTCTTGTGATGGATTTGACGTACAAGACCAACAAGTATATCCCCGATTTCAAAGTGGATGTCATTCCCCAATATGGGACATCTCATAGCAAGTGCGTACGATCGGGTGTGTGTCGATTTGACGAGATTTCGATTATGTGCGACATTCTTTCCACTTCATAGCCGACCGCCTTTGGATGCGTTGAGCCGCATGATATGTATCGGGTATCTAAGATCACGCCACTTTGTGTAAGTTTTTTTGAAACAGGGGTGTCCTATACCGGCTACTTCTTGTTAGTGGATGGCACATCATACAAATGAGGTAGAGACTTGGCAGGATCCTTTCGTTGAAAGAATGGCGGAGTTTGAATAAATGGTGAAGCAAGAGCGTGAGGAAAATAGAGAGCGGTCAAAGAACATACCGATTTTAGATTTAAGCGCCACCGATTGGTTCGGCGAATTTTAGTTTTTACCCGACCATTTTTATTTGTAATGACCGGTGCGTGTCATTTTTTGTATGTATTGTCGTTTAGCATGTAAAATCAAACCAATTCAATACATATATAATATAAGTATTTTTAATGTTGTCATTGTTAATGTTGTGCCTATCTTGATTTAATATGTGTATTTGTTATTGTTATCTCAAAACAAAATGAAATGCACAAAATGTGATTTTTCACCTCTGTTTCTGTTAATTTCGGAAGTTCATTTCCGAAATATAGCTGTTTTTGGACTTATTTCGGAAATTCATTTCCGAAAATCCACTGGATGCAAGATAAGGTTTGATGGGCCATTATTACTCCAATAAGTCTATAAATACAACACAATCTTTTTCATCCTCATCACACCACAAAACACCAATGACACAAACCTACCCCCACCTAGCATTTGTCTACTTCACTAGTGGCTACCCGATGCCGTTCCAATTCTGCTTCTCGCGCGACACGCCGTTCACGGAATTGATAACGTCGCTCAACACGCTACTGCAATATCCGGAAAATCAAAAGGTTGTCAAGCTTGAGTCCTATTTGAAGTCAAGAACGACGAAGATTTAGCAATTTTGTGGACAACTTTCAACCGATTTTCTTCGAAGGGTCCGATTGAGTTGGATGCGAAACTTCAAAGATCGGGGCCGATGTTATCAAAATGTTGACTCATCCTCACCTACCCGTGTTTAACAATATGTAACTTTGATTTTATGTAATGTGATCTTTGTGTTAGAACAAGATTTGTTCTGATCAATATTCTGTGTTTTGATGATAACATTATATATGAATTTTGTATAAGATAATGTGGTACTCTAATCCTTTGCATTTTCCATTTCAGGAAATATATAAAGAGTATGCACAAATCAGCGCTCAAAAGCAACTGACTCTGGAAGTTCTGGATGGCTTCATCAGAACATGCTCTGGCAAGACATCAGAAGATGGTCAAGCAAAATCAGAACATGAAATGAAAGCATCAGAAGAACGAAGTCAGAAGTAGAAGCACTGAAGTTCTGATTGGTATCATGCTCAAGCTCTTCAAAGTCAGAAGAAAAGAAGATGCTCTGCACCAAGCTGTTGACTCTGATATTCAAACGTTGTTATTCACAAAATCTGAGTCCAGAAGAAATTACAAGATGAAATACTGAAACGTCAAATCTCTGACTGACAAAAGGAATGTTAGAAGCTACAAAAGGCAAAGTCAGTAAAAGCAGGAAAAACAAGGCTCTAGGTAGTTGATAAAAGTGTGAAACATTAAATGCAGAGCTGTACTATTCACGCAAAGCATTAAATGCTCCCAATGGTCATTTCCTCTCAACGCCTATAAATAGAAGTTCTAATCAGAAGTAAAGTAGAACACTTGTGCAAAATACTGAAACACTGTCAAAATCAAATCTCACGAACTTCATCTTCAACCTCACAAACTCTTGTAATATTTAGTTAGTGTTAAGCTTAGAACTTAAGAGAAATATCACTGTTGTGATTACTACTTTATTAGAAGCAATCTAAACTCTTGTAAACATTATTTTACATTGTTTGTAAAAGGTTCCTAGAGTGATCAAGTTGTGCTCAGTAGACTCTAGAAGACTTAGAAGGTTTCTAAGTGAAGAATTCCTAGAGTGATCAAGTTGTGATCTGTATACTCTAGAAGACTTAGAAGTTTTCTAAGTGGATAACCATTGTAATCAGTTGGATTAGTGGATTAAATCCTCAGTTGAGGTAAATCACTCTAAGGGGGTGGACTGGAGTAGTTTCGTTAACAACGAACCAGGATAAAAATAATTGTGTTAATTGTTTTTATCTTACAAGTTTTTGAAGTCACACTTATTCAAACCCCCCTTTCTAAGTGTTTTTCTATCCTTCAATTGGCATCAGAGCGCCGGTTCTAGGTGCAAGCACTTAACCGTATTAGATAAAAGATTCAGGGAGAAAAACACAAAGTCAATATGGTTGAAACAACTTCATCTAATCCTACACCTGAACAAAACAACAATGGTAATGGAAGCAATAATTTTAATGGCTATAATAGACCACCAGTTTTTGATGGTGAAAACTTTGAGTACTAGAAAGATAGACTCGAAAGTTACTTTCTTTGTCAAGATGGTGACTTATGGGATCTAGTGCTGGATGGTTACACACATCTTGTTAATGCTCAAGGTGTCAAAGTTTCAAGACAAGCCATGAGTGATGCTCAAAAGAAAGACTTCAAGAATCATCACAAGTCTAGAACTATATTGCTGAATACTATTTCTCATGCTGAATATGAGAAAATGGCAAACAAAGAAACTGCTCATGACATCTTTGAATCATTAAAGATGACTCATGAAGGTAATGCTCAAGTAAAAGAGACAAAAGCCTTAGCATTAATCCAGAAGTATGAAGCATTCAAGATGGAGGAAGATGAAAACATTAAAGCAATGTTCTCAAGATTCCAGACTCTGACTGCTGGATTAAGGGTGTTAGATAAAGGCTACACCAAAGCTGATCATGTCAAGAAGATCATCAGAAGCTTGCCCAGAAGATGGGGTCCTATGGTGACTGCATTCAATATTGCCAAGAACTTGAATGAAGTGTCTCTTGAAGAGCTGATCAGCGCCCTGAGAAGTCATGAAATAGAGCTGGATGCAAATGAACCTCAGAAGAAAGGTAAGTCAATTGCATTAAAATCCAATAATAAAAAATGCACTAACGCTATTCAGGCTGAAGAAGAAGATTCTGAAGAGTCAGAATCAGAAGAAGAAGAAGAAGAAGAAGATGAACTTTCCATGATCTCCAGAAGAGTAAATCAACTCTAGAAAAGCAAACAAAGAAAGTTCAAGAACTTCAAGAACTTCAAAAGGCCTGAAACAGGAGAATCTTCTGGACACAGAAGATCTGACAAGAAGAAGGTGACATGCTATGAATGCAAGGAGCTCGGACATTACAAGAATGAGTGTCCAAAGCTTCAGAGGGAAAAACCCAAGAAAAAGTTTGAAAAGAAGAAAGGTCTTATGACTACTTGGGATGACTCAGATTCTACTGATCAAGAGTCAGACTCTGAAGATGAGCAGACAAACATAACGCTGATGGCCACTGTTGATGAGGAATCAAAATCTACATCAGACTCAGACTCTGAATAGGTATTTTCTGAACTTTCTAGAGATGAGCTAGTTTCCAACTTAACAGAACTTCTGGAAATCAAGGCTAAACTTAGTATCAAATACAAAGAGCTGAGAAAGCTCTTTGCATCTGAAACTAAGAAGCTTGAAATAGAAAATGCTAAACTTAAAGAAAAAATTTTAAAACTATCTAAAGATGCTGAGTCATCTTCTAGTTCAGAAAAGTCCATTCCAAGTGTGAACAATATTCTTAAGGAATATGACTTGAGTTTCAGGAAGTTCCTATCTAGAGGTATTGGCAGAAGTTAGCTTGCCTCTATGATATATGGAGTTAGTGGAAACAAGAGAATAGGCATAGGCTATGAGGTTGAAACCCCATACAAACTTGAACCGGTTGATGAGATGAAAATCACATACAAACCTCTGTATGATTAATTCAAGTTTGGCCATTCTCATGATATAAAGCTCACATCTAATTCTAAGAGTTTTCATTTAACACACACTAAGAAGTATGTTGCACATCCTAGAAAACATCATGCTATTCAGAATAGGGAATATCAGGCTGTACCTCCTATTAATCTTCATGCTAACCCAAGAGGACCCAATAAATTGTGGGTACCTAAGGAAGAGATTATCCCTGTTGCAGATATCCTTGGCAGCCAAAAAGACAAAGGAAAATATGTCATGGTACTTGGACTCTGGGTGCTCGCGACACATGACAGGAAAAAAGTCTATGTTCCAAGACCATGAGCTTAAATCTGCTGGTGAAGTCAAGTTTGGAGGGAACCAAAAAGGCAAGATCATTGGTTCTGGAACCATTTGTATTGGTAACTCTCCTTCTATAACTAATGTACTTTTAGTAGATGGATTAGCTCATAACTTATTGTCCATAAGTCAATTAAGTGACAATGGTTATGACATTATCTCCAATCAAAAGTCCTGCAAAGCTATTAGTCAGAAGGATGGCTCTATCCTATTTACAGGTAAGAGAAAGAACAACATTTACAAGATTAATCTTCAAGATCTTAAGAATCAGAAGGTTACTTGCCTTATGTCTGTTAGTGAAGAGTAGTGGGTCTGGCACAGAAGATTAGGTCATGCTAGTTTGAGAAATATTTCTCAAATTAACAAACTTAATCTGGTCAAAGGACTCCCTAATCTGAAATACAAATCAGATGCTCTTTGCGAAGCATGTCAGAAAGGGAAGTTTTCAAAACCTGCATTCAAGTCTAAGAATGTTGTCTCTTCCTCTAGGCCGCTAGAACTTCTGCACATTGATCTGTTTGGCCCAGTCAAAACAACATCTGTCAGAGGGAAGAAATATGGATTAGTCATCGTAGACGACTATAGCAGATGGATGTGGGTAAAGTTCTTGAAACACGAGGATGAGTCTCATACTGTGTTCTTTGACTTCTGCACTCAGATTCAATCTGAGAAGGAATGCAAAATCATAAAGGTCAGAAGTGATCATGGTGGAGAATTTGAGAATAGATTCTTTGAGATTTATTTCAAAGAAAATGGTATTGCCCACGATTTCTCTTGCCCTAGAAATCCACAGCAAAATGGCGTTGTAGAGCGAAAGAATAGGACTCTACAAGAAATGGCCAGAACCATGATCAATGAAACCAATATGGCCAAGCATTTCTAGGCAGAAGCAATTAATACTGCATGTTATATTCAGAATAGAATCTCTATAAGACCTATTCTAAATAAGACTCCTTATGAATTGTGGAAGAACAGAAAGCCCAACATTTCTAATTTCCATCCTTTTGGATGTGTATGTTATATTCTGAACACTAAAGATCATCTGCATAAGTTTGATTCTAAAGCTCATAAGTGTTTTCTACTTGGATATTCTGAACGCTCTAAAGGCTACAAAGTATACAATACTTGTAGTTGAAGAATCAATCAATATTAGATTTGATGATAAGCTTGGTGCCAAAGCAGTTTGAGAATTTTGCAGATATTGAAATCTCTAACTCAGATCATGAAGAACTCAGAAGCAAAGTTTCAGAAGATCAAGTTGATGCTTCCTTGGAGAATCTCAAAACATCTGAAGAGCCAACATACAGAAGATCTTCTAGACTCAACTTTGCTCATCCAGAATATGTTATCATTGAAAAGAAGGATGATCCCATAAGAACAAGAGCATTCCTTAAGAACAATGCAGAATGTCAATTAGGTCTAGTATCTTTGATTGAGCCAACTTCTGTTGATCAAGCTCTGGAGGATGCTGACTGGATAATTGCCATGCAAGAGGAACTTAATCAGTTTACAAGAAATGATGTTTGGGATCTGGTTCCTAGACCAAAAAGATTTAACATCATTGGAAATAACCGGGTCTTCAGAAACAAGCTAAGTGAAAAAGGAGAAGTTGTAAGAAACAAAGCCAGACTGGTTGCTCAGGGCTATAGTCAGCAAGAAGGCATTGACTATACAGAAACCTTTGCACCAGTGGCTAGGTTAGAATCTATTCGTCTTCTAATTTCTTTTGCCACTCAAAATAACACCACTATGTATCAGATGGATGTTAAGAGTGCCTTCTTAAATGGTTATATAGATGAGGAAGTATATGTCCACCAACCTCCTGGTTTTGAAGACTCTAGGTCTCCAGAACATGTTTTAAAATTAAAGAAATCATTATGTGGCCTGAAGAAAGCTCTCAATGCTTGGTATGAGAGATTAAGTTCCCATTACTGAAATGTATTCATTTAAAAGAGGGAGCTTTCTAAAATGTACAAGAACACCTTCATATGATAAAAAATGAGGGAGATATGATTGGTACAAGTTGGTCGATTTTCAAGAAAAGTGTGAAAACCTAAATGGCCAAATTCAAAGTTTTGAGTAATGGGCCATATTTTTTCAATCACCCACGAAAATCCAAACTTATTAAAGGCCCATATGTCATTTGGATATTTATTTTACGATTTTATTTATTTATTTTTGAATTTATTCATTTAAATTCAATATAAATCAAATAAAATCAAAATAAAATCAAATTAAATCCTACAAAATACCATGGAATATTCTTTTCATATAAATAAGATCCTTTCATCATCCAAGGGCCAATTACACGTGAAAAAACTATGGAAAATAGATTGAAGATTTATATAGAAAGTTTTCATATTTTCTTCAAGATCGAATTTTTTTAATCAAAGATAGTTGATTCTTTCCATTTTGTTTCAACCATAATTTATGCTACTATATATTCATAACATGGCAGCCTCCAATACCACGAAACCCTAGCCTCAAAGCTCTCTCCAAAATCTCACGAAAGTTCAAAAAACTAGGGCTCACGAATTTGAGAGGAAGCAGCCACCTTCAATCCAAACCAAGATCGTATTTCTCTCCCTGAGGTAATTCTATGTAAGTATGGACTCATATATCTTGCTTACACCATGTAAATACCATGCTATGTTTCATTCATATTAATTCAAGAATGGTGATCATCGTTTTCTATTGCCTAACGCGCTTCCATGAGTTATGTTGCTTCTAATGTGTTTATGACTGTGTTTAGGGTGGAATAGATCCATCTTTTTGAATCTTTGGTGTGAGAAACTCGATTCACCATGGCTAGGGTTTATCACGACCATGCCTCGAAACCATGTGTTAGGATCCGTTTCAGACCATAACGACCCCATATTTGGATTCGGGGGACGATTTTAGGTGGATCTGGGTGGTTTGTTCTTCCTCATGTATCGTTTTTGTTAAGCTTTGATTTGTTGCAGGAAACCCTAAGCAAATCCGTACGTAAATCCCTGGCAGATTCCGCAGGTGAATCCGCAGGGATGAAGGTGGAAGGAGATGAATAGTTGCGTGGAATTCTTGACCGTACGCGCTGCATTTCTATTTGCCAGTCAACGTCAGCCTTCCCTCTCTCCTTTTTCTATTCGCCTGCGCAGGATATGTGGCCCCCACGTTTGACTGGGTGTAGTTTTGCACACGTTTTAATTTTTGTTTGTTTCAAAGTAATTAATTTGCAGATGATGATCATGACACAGTTGGTAAAAGATATCATCCTATCACCCTTCAAACCTGGGATCGATCCTGGTTGGATTAGTATTTTTTTTCTTCTCTATTTATTTGATTGCAGATCCAGCACTCCTCCCTTCAGGCACGTATACGATACACCCCCAGGCGTCCACCGTTGATTCGCAGGAAGACCAATCCAAAGGCTCAAAAAGCGCTTGCCCACAGTCTACCCTTAGGAAGCAGCTATACAGGATTCACGTCCAGCACTTTGGTTTTATTGGTTCTTTTTTTTCTTCTTTCTTCTTTTGTTTATTTTGTTCCTTTTTTATTTTGTTTTTAACTAACCATTAAATAATTAACCAATTAGCCTATTAGATTTAGACATTTTAATTTAGCATGATTAAAATCAAAATTAAGATTAATTAATTTAATATTTTTCTATCATTTAGGTAAAAACCATTTAGGTTTAGATTTTAATTAGTTTAATAATTCCAAATAACTTAGTAATTAGGTTTTAACATAATCCTTTTATTTAAAATTAAAAATACCAAAATAATTAGATATTTAGGGTTAATTAATCAGGTTTTTTTTTAAATCAAACGTTTTCCGCTAACTTTCCCGATTCTCTTCTCATCTCAACTCCAATGAATGTCGCGTGCTTATTTTGAATTTCTGCCTTTTATTTAAATTATTTATTGTTTATTTAAAATTCTAGAAATCGATGTATAGGTCGCATGGGTATTTTTGTAATAGGGTAGATTTATTTTTCGCATTTTACTTTCCGCACATACTAACTGCTACTATTATCTGTTTAGATGTATGGCTTAGGATTGTATGGTAAGATAAAAGTAACCGATAGATCATTAACTCAATGTAACTAAATATCTGAATACAACACACTCCTTTTATACTGTTCACACACTCACCTTTAGGGTTTCCCCTCTTACGTTGCCTTTCGAAAAATAATAGTCAAGTCCCTCGAAGCGTAGGGATGCCTTAGCCTATGCTGCCTTCGATTCAAAATCACCATGTCCCTCCGACTTAAAGATCATAGTCCCTTCAATGTCGCCTTTCGGTATAAATGATCTTGTCCATCGATCAAATGGTGATTGTCCCTTCGGAATGCCAAGGTATCTCTACTGGTTGCCTTTTATAACTATTCACACCTCATAGGACTTCCTACCCTCTTTATGGTATGGATAGTCCCTATGAAGATTCGATGACCCTTCGATGACCCGCACATCCAATGTATAGGACTACCTACCCTCATATGGTATGGATAGTACTATCGCACAAGGAAAGTCTTTAGAATAGGAAAGACCTTACGAACTTAGGGTAGGAACTCTTAAGTGCTTGCTCACAACAAATCAACAAACGCTTTTTGCACCATGTTTTCTAACATTTGTCTTTTTAGACATTACTCCAAATCAAACTGTTTTTCTAAACACATTTCAAACATTTCAAACAAAAGTGAGCCAAGCAACTAAGAGCCCGTAGATAACTACGGATGAAAAGGGTGCTTACACCTTCCCTTTTCATAACCTACCCCCCGAACCCAATCTCTTTTCAAAGAAGGTTTTTCCTGTTCTTTTATACCTCTCCTAATTGGATAAAATAAAAGTCGGTGGCGACTCTTGCTCACCGCAACATTGTTGCTTATAAAAATAAAAGTCAATTCACCGTATTACAACTCTGATATTCAAACGTTGTTATTCACAAAATCTGAGTTCAGAAGAAAGTACAAGATGAAAGACTGAAACGTCAAATCTCTGACTGACAAAAGGAACGTTAGAAGCTACAAAAGGCAAAGTCAGTAAAAGCAGGAAATGCAAGGCTCGAGGAGTTGACAAAAGTGTAAAACATTAAATGCAGAGCTGTATTATTCACGCAAAGCATTAAATGCTCTCAACGGTCATTTCATCTCAACGCCTATAAATAGAAATTCTGATCAGAAGCAAAGTAGAACACTTGTGCAAAATACTAAAACGCTGTCAAAATCAAATCTCACGAACTTCATCTTCAACCTCACAAACTCTTGTAATATTTAGTGAGTGTTAAGCTTAGAACTTAAGAGAAATATCACTGTTGTGATTACTGCTTTATTAGAAGCAATCTAAACTCTTGTAAACATTATTTTACATTATTTGTAAAAGGTTCCTAGAGTGATCAAGTTGTGATCAGTAGACTCTAGAAGACTTAGAAGGTTTCTAAGTGAAGAATTCCTAGAGTGATCAAGTTGTGATCTGTATACTCTAGAAGATTTAGAAGTTTTCTAAGTGGATAACCATTGTAATCAGTTGGATTAGTGGATTAAATCCTCAGTTGAGGTAAATCACTCTAAGGGGTGAACTGGAGTAGTTTCGTTAACAACGAACCAGGATAAAAATAATTGTGTTAATTGTTTTTATCTTACAAGTTTTTGAAGTCACACTTATTCAAACCCCCCTTTCTTAGTGTTTTTCTATCCTTCACTTTGTAATCTTCATGCTTTAAATAAGTCGAATCGTTGTTGTTTGTTATTTTTTTTCTATATCAGACATTATTTCGGAAGTACATTTCTGAATTCTTCCAAGGGGGTGAATTTGGAGATGCACTTCCGAATTCACCTATTTTCTGGAAAAAAAATTTTATTTCGGATGTACATTTCCAAAATCAGTTTTTTTTTAAAAAACATGTTTTCGAAAGTGCATTTCTGAAACCATATTTTTTCTCATAAAAAGGTGACTTCGGAAATGCATTTCTGAAGTATAGGGACATTTTGGGGTTTTCGCCACGGGTGACCAAGAAGGTAGGGGGTCAATAAAGAAATTCTCTAAATTTATAGCTTATTTGCAGCTATGGTTCATGATACCATGTATCAAACAAAGGTCATGCTAATGAGTATCTCCTATATACTCTTTAAGGATACTAAATAAATAAAATAGGCTTAAATGCACCTTCGGTCCCTGTAAGATAGCGAATTTTTGATTTTCGTCCCTGTATATTTTTTTCCTGGGTCTGAGTCCCTATATTTCACTTTCGCGTTTGTTTTAGTCCATAAAATCAAAATCCGCAGGAAAATTCGCATGAAAAGCTGCTGATTTTCCTACTGATTTTGGCTTTAAGGACTAAACTGCAAGCAAAAAGCAAGATATAGTACTCAACCAACAAAAAAAACTTACAGGGACGAAAATCAAAAACTCGCTAACTTACAGGAACCAAAGGTGCATTTAAACCAATAAAATATTATTTATAAAAATCAATATTTCAATTTTCAATATATATTGAATACGCGTATTATAAAAATACTTATTACTTTAGTCACTTAAAAAGTATGGGGACAACTTCTCTACCCATCATAAAAAAAATGGGTAGTGTACCTTCAACCAATCACAAAGGTCCATTTAATTTTAACACATTTAATTAATTATAAAATAATAAATATTTTTGTTGTTTCCAAAAAAATTTATATTGAAGGTAACTCTACCCAACTTTTTGAGATGGGTAGATAAGAATTCACCAAAATGTATTCCAAAAATTTTACATCAAATAAATAGTCATCACCCAACTAGCCACAACAATTTATGTATCATATTTCCAAATCACGACACATGCAAGTCAAGCTTCCTTCATCAAATATTGGCAAAACAATAGACATCAAAGAAAACTCAAAACTTGCATTACCAAATTTACTAAGCAGAAAACAAGGTCAATATAAATACTAACGGGCTGTAACACTGAAATTTATAAAGTAGCATACTATTTCAGTACATGTCAAAGAACACAAAGATCAAATATCTTTAACTAATTTCAAAATCAAATATTCAACTAATTTCAAAATCACAAAATCTATCAAAATAAATATAGGTAAAAAAAAACTTTTTTGTTTTCCAATTGGTTAGATTTAACAAAGCACAGACACTGAGACACAATGGGTATCGTATGTGATACATATCATGAACCAGTTCTTGTTGTTGATCCAAATTGATGGGAAGTTTGTTCCACCAGTCGAAATTATACCTGGAAAGACTAGAGAGAGTCTGTTCCTATCGTCGACCCGGATAGAAGGAGCTCCCATAAGAATAAGTTCCACCAGTCCCATATTTTCCTGTGTAAACACCATAAGGAGTTTGTTGTTGTTGACCCGAATAGTTGAGATAACTATTAGAGACAGTTGTTCCGTGAAAAACCGGTGTAGGTTGTTGGGGAGTTCCATTACAAGTGCACCTGCCAGCAGCAGTGCGAGTGTAGGTTCCTCCACACTTGTAACAAAAACTACACTGACACCTACAAAAACAAAAAAGTTAAAAATTTTGAAATTTCTTTCTAGATGAAATAAACATGAACATATATAGCTATACAATCACAATGGTTGATTGATAGCTAGTTGTTTAAATTGATGATTGAAAGACGAAATCATAAAGCAAGAGATTAGATCAAATAAGAAAGAAACCTGCATCTCATGATGTTGCAGCCCATTGTTCTGGCAACATAAATTTTGCAATTAGGGCATCGCCTCCAGTGCTTATTCTGTGCGAGGCGCACCAACATAATATCTTCTTTCTCCCTCTCGCCCGCGTTCAGCTTCTGGAACTCGCTGCATTTGATTCCATCATGCCACGGAACCTTACATTGTGCACAGAACATCCTATTACAATTAGGGCATTCTGAATTAGTAACCGCCTCGGTTTCGTCATTGATCAAAAGAGCAGAGCAGTTTGCAAAGGGACAGTAGAATTTCTGCGAAGCATTGATCAAAGCCTCGCACAAACCTTTACTCCACTTTTCAAAAACCTCGGCCGGAAGAATAGTCCGGCAAATCTGCGCTTCCAAAGAACCTTTGCATTCGGGAACTGGACATGAGATGTTGACGATGTTATCTTCAAGCTTGGAACCGATGTAATTTGCGACGCAATCAGAGCAATACGCGTGAGAGCAGCCGCTGATGTAGAAAGCTTCCTTCATTGTTTTAGTGTCCGTGCAGATTTCGCAGACGAACGGAATGTTACTCGAATTTGAAGACTCTCCTTTTTCGAAAATTCTTTTGCGTTTCCTTAAAAAAGTGTTCTTAGGAATGAAATCGAGGATCTTAATGTCGTCGTCTTCTTCGTCAGAAAGGTTGATGACGGAAGAGATGGTTGCAGCAGACATGGTTCGCTTGTTGTATGAGCGGAAAGAGTCGAGGTCGATTACCTCCGGTGTGGAAGGTTGAACTCGATTCCTTCTTCTCCTTGGAGTAGCTTCCGAAGCCATTGGAATTAGAATTCACTGCACTAGGGTTTCCGAAGCATTAGTCTATGAGAATTCTTGAGTTTGCGGAAATTATACATATTTTAAATTTGAATCTAACCTCCCAGGCATAAATCACGGAAAATTGAGTAAAATCTTTTTATTCCACTTCTACCATTAACAATTTTTTATAAATATTTAGTTACAATATAATCGAGATGACTTTTAATCTTGTTATAAACTATATTAATTGACTCAAGCTCTCAAAGTGTATATGAACTTATTATTATAAAATATTTTTACTATATATATAAATCATACTCAAAGATTTTTTTCTCGAAATTAATAAAGAATATTCAAAGATCTATTTTTTTCCTCTAAATGACAATAATAATACTTATCGATTTGAAATCTATTGTTTCCATATATAAACCATACAAAATAATAGATTATTTTTTATTATTTTTAACCAAATCATAAATTGTTAATTGTGTTAAAAATAAATTATTTCTTATGATTTATTTATATTGAAATCAAATCAATTTGTTAATCCATTAATAATTTTAATTACTTTTAGAGAAAAAAATGATATTTAAGGATGTTTATATATTGAAAAAAATAATAATACTTAATCTATTAGTAAATTTAATTATTGATTATATTTTAAACAAAAAATTATTACTTTGTATGCTTTATATATTAAAAAATATCAAAATATTAATCATTAAAATTGTTTAATGGACTTTGCATCTACTATTCAAATTTATTGTTTAATGAATTTTATATCAAAATATAAAATCGTTTAAGCAACTATAAGCACTACCTTGTTTGACACGCAAACGTCCCTTTTTGAGTTGTTTGATTTGAAGTCCGAGAAAATAGTTTAACTCTTCCATTAGACTCATTTCAAATCCTTCCTACATTATCTTTGAAAGCTCTTTGACTAAATGCATGTTAGTAGAGCCAAATATGATATGATATATAAACATAAATTTGAAAGAGGAGAATATGTTTTCCTTGACGTTTAATGAAAAGCGTTGTGTCAACCTTCCCTCTAGAATATCCTTGGTCACGTAAGAACTTACTAATTCGCTCATACCAAGCCCTAGGGGCTTATTTGAGATCATACAAAATTCGTTTTAGTTTAAAGACATGATTAAGATACTCATGATTTTCAAAATCGGAAGGTTGTGAAATATACATTTCTTCATTTATGTATCCATTAAGAAAAGAACTTTTCACCTCCATTTGAAATAATTTGAATGTTTTGGAACATGTGAATGCTTGTGAAAGGCATATAGCCTCGAGTCTGGAAATCGGAGCATAAATTTTCTCTTAGTTTATGTCCTCCTCTTGGTTATATCCTTGAGCCACTAGCCGGACTTTATTCCTTGTTATCACTCCGTTTTGGTCCAATTTAGTTTTAAAATCTTACTTACTGCCAATAGCTTAATGATCTCGTGGTGGTGGAACAAGGTCTCACACATCATTTCTTTTAAATTGATTTAACTCATATTGCATGGCCATAAGCCAATGCTCATCACGTAGGGCCTCTTTTGTGTTTTTAGGTTCAATTTTTGACACAAATGCAAAGTGATAACATAAATTACTTATTTTAGAGCATGTATGCCTTTGGTAATGTCTCCAAGATTTTCAATTGGATTGTCCTTCAAAGACCTCCAGGCTAAGGGTAGATCATCCACTTTAGTTGAATTCTCATCATCGTCCTTTTCAGGATCATCATTTTCTTTGTCCTTGGATTTCACCGCTTTAGGTTGATTAATTTCTTCTTCGGTGTCTTTGAGCATGCCTTCTAAAGATACACCTGCATCATAAAAAGAAATACCTTTTTCTGATATTTCTCGGATAAGATTCATCAAGAGTGAAATGCACAGACTCTTCGACAGTAAGTAATCTCTTATTATATACTCTATAAGCTTTGCTTGATTGAGAGTATCCAAGGAAGATACCTTCATCCGCTTTCACGTAAAATTTTCAAAGGTTGTCCTTATCGTTGTTCAACAAGAAACACTTACATCCGAAGATGTGAAGATGTGTTAAATTTGGTTTTCTATCTTTAAGAAGTTCATAAGCAGTTTTGTTTAAAATAGGATGTATAAGTATCCGATTTAAAACATAACATACTGTGCTTATCGCATCGGTGCAAAAATATTTTTGTAGACCACCTTCATGGATCATAGTTCTTGCCAACTCCTCTAAAACTCTATTTTTGTGCTCCACTGAAGGTGGAGAAAAAGACAAGAAAGGGGGGGGGGGGTTGAATTGTGTTCTTTCATATTTTTAATTTCCCTTTCTATAAATATTTTTGTTCTTTTATACCTCATTCCGTTGGATATGCTTATATCGTTGTTGCGGAAGAATGTTAGGAATAACACTATATAACCAATGAGATACATGTTCAATTTAACTTCTTAACTCCATCAGAACTTCTGACTTTGCTCTGTACAGTTTTGAAGATATTATGCGTGAATGTTCTAAGTTAAATGGATGATGCGGAAGATAAAAGACACATTCATTTTTATCCTGGTTCACCTTCTCAATAAGGCTACCTCCAGTACACCCTCCACAAGGTGATTTTGCCTCTCTCAATCGAGGACTTAATCCACTATAACCAAACTTGATTACAACTACACAACCAACTATTGTGACTAACTTCCTGCACAGTCAACTGTTGTGACTAACAACCTGCATAAGCTACCTGCGAGTGACTAACCTCTAGATGATGAACCATTCAGTGATCTTAGAAAGATATAACGTTCATCAACCTAGTAACTCTTGCACAAGCCAACTGCTCGTGACTAACCCTGCAATGAATTGTTTAGTGATCTGATCCACAGATATATCATTCATTGACCTCTCTGGACTTCTGACCTTCACTTTGTCTCCAAGAGGATTTCCATAATGACCATAGTCACTATCATCTCAAGCTTCTGACCTTTATCTGGTCGCTTAAGGAAACATCAATATAATGCTTCTTAACAAGCAGATTTTTCTTTTTATCTAAGTACATATTTTTTGACACATTGACAAGTGATTACTTCACATGTAAGGATTATCTTGTAGTCTTCTTGTCTGCATCTTCTGAACAAGATCTGTGCATCTTTGTTGGTAAGTAGAGTAAGAGTATTAACTCCCAGTGTTGAGTGCTTCGTCACTATGATCTTCGTCTTCACTTCATCCCTAAGCAGATTTTGAGCAACAACTCTATTTTAAGTTGCTTCTGATTTGATCTCCATCTTCAGTTCTTTAAGCAGAATCATGATACTCTTGAAGAGCTAATAACATTTTTATGATCTTAGACATAATTATAACACTGTTGAGCATCAATTCAATGTACATAAGATTTCTAAGCTATTTGAATGTAGAGTGAATCATTATTGATTTTTTCTCGTGTATTTTTTAAACACTCATATCTCCCTTCAAATGAACTGCATTGCATGCATAATTTTCTTTTGTTGGAGTCTTTCTTCACATAGGCTTATGGTTTGTGAATAGCAACTATATTGCTTAATTTCTTACATACTTAGTATGTGTGTTGCCTCTTGTGTATCTTCTGGAGTATGATCTTTCATATCTCACCACACTCTCAAATTTGAAGTTTTGCTCTTTATATAACTTTTGGTGTGTTATAGGTGAAGCATAGCCGTTGAAATATGTTTGAGAATGGCATTGAATACTTTGTCTCGATTGGATCTGGAATTTCATGTGTTCACGGAAGGATCTTATCTTTAGCGTGATGATTATTGTTAGTAGTGTGTGTCCTTGATTAAAGTTGTTTTTCCAGCGCGCTGCATGTGGGTTCCTTCTTCAATCAACCTTGGGTGTTGTTCATTTTTAATTGTTGCAACCGTTTTGCTAATGATGATGTTTTTAACGGCTTTCCTCTTGATTCTGAACTTTTGTATTTTGTAAGCTAAGATTGTATTTTCCTTACTGGTTCACATGTAACTTTGTTGTTGTTGCTTTTTGTTTGTCACTGTGTTATATGTAACACCCCAATTCTACCCTGGTAATTATTAAGAAAAATGAGAGTTATAAAATTCTTTTTCGACAAACAATTGGAGCATTACAAGTCAACTTAACAACACTATCATGCTATCATAGATACATAACCCAAATACTCGAATGAACTGAAACCATGTGAATAAACTTTATTAACGTTAAGCAACAGAACTACATTAATCAACTTTATTGACATATCATCTTTCCAACTTAAAACGAGTTTAACATCAACGATTACTTTTCATGTATAAACATAGTTATTCCACAATAAAACCAAACAACTAAACAACTAGCATTCATCCCCCCGAGTGTCCCCCCGAGTGTTGCGTATCAGAACGACAACCTGACTCGAACTAGCAGTGACTAAATCTTCATCCTTCAATTACCTGCACGTTACCAACATAGGGGTAACATTCAAACAGAAGGGGTGAGATATCAACCAATATAAGCAGGTGTATCATAAATAGTATATTAGATCAGGATCATACAAATTTCAACACTTCATAACAGCAACTTAGTAACAACAACAACAAGCCACTTATGAAATCAACATAATAACTTAATCATCACAACTTAATAACAACAACAACTTATAACAATAAAAACTTATAACCAGCAACTTATAACAACAACAACACAACGAAAATCAATAAACAACGAATAATAACAACAACTTTAACACGCGACTCAATATGCGACTCAAATATGCAAATGCATGTGGTACCACTGGAGTAAAACTCCCAACTCTATCAATTGCCAGTAATTCTGAGGCATTTCAACAAGGCATAGGCCTTCAACGTGGTGCCATCAAGGCCAAGGCATAAGCCTTCAACTTTCAACATGGTTGCCATAATTTCCAAGCATGCTTTATGCAATGAATGAAACAATCACAACAATGACAACAACTTAGCAACAAACAATAGCTTATAATATGCATGAATGGCATCAACTTAGATCAACACTGATCATACGACCTACAAGTTCAAAAATCGAGACAATTCAACTTATTCAACATTGGCCATAGGCCTACCATTTCATCAACACATCAACAACAAGTTATAATAACAACATATTAGCAATAATTATCCGCAACTACAACATAACATCCACGGAAACAGTTATAACAGCAGGTCGACAACAACAATTACACCGACAGCAACAACTACGTGCTGCCACTTTATACAACCTACCGTCTCAATCAAAATATACTACAACATTCTATGTATTAATTCGGGCAATTTTGACTATTTACATGTTAATTAGTCTTTCTACTAATTTGCTAATTTTTTTGGCTAGATGCTACTATTTTCCAAGACTATACTGTCACTTTGATTCACATGTATATCTCAAAAACCAATATTCCAAATTAATACTACTAATATATATATACTAACTATTAGTGTCATTCTAATTATTAATTGTTACAATTATAAACTATACTAAATAAATACTTTGTATAATCATTAATATTAAACTAACCTCAGTAGAGAATCTTGTGCCACTCATCACAAAACATGCCCCTCATCACATTATTGTGTGCCTCTCATCTTTAATATAACACCATAGTTATTATTATAACTAATATTATCATGGTTATTATTAATTTACTAGGTGGATACTATGTAGTGATCATATAACACATGTGACGTTCAGCACAACTAAAGTGTACCGTCCGTCACTATATACATATACTAATTAAGTTAAATTAATCAATTCAATATTCATATACCTCTAAATCAAAAGACTTCTAGATAATATAGTAATTAACATATTAACAACTATTATTAAAATTATCATTACAATTAGTAATTACACTAAATGAATTACTAGGTATAATTATTTACACTATTGGGCCATAAGTTGTGCCCCTCGTCACAATAAGGTGACCATCGTCACCAAGGGTGTGCTTCTCGGCACCCCTTCCTTACCATTCCCTGGCGGTAGGCGGGACCTCCGTCAAAGTGTGCCTCTCGGCACATTCATTATTGCCGTCCGTCTCAATTGTTTTTCTATAATTTCTTCGATTTACCTTTGCTCAAATAATCACAACAATGTAATTACTATACCAACATCAACTTAGGGTAATTTTCCATACAAATTTATTGATAGAACAAACTTTCACAAAATCAAATATCACATAGACTACAAATAATATCATGGGTCAGTTTATACAACCCACTCCACATACGATTTATGATAAACCCGGAGAGATTGAACCCCACCCTTACCTGGATTTACCTGGATTTATGGTCTCTCTATAATCTTTTCGATCGATTCTCAGCTTTTCCATTGTTTCCATTTTGTGCTCTGCAACTTTTCCTCCTATGGCCTCCTTCATGACCTTTTCGCCCTCTTTTATGCAACCTCTTTGTTCCTGTCTCTTTCTCCAAACCCTATTCCTCTTCCAATTCTATTCCCAAATAAATAGTAATATTTTACTAAGTCACTTAACAAACTTAAATGGACCTAACTGTCATACCTCTTTATTACTTCATTTATTACTTCACGGCACTACCAATTAAGCCAAACATCATTTCTAAGCTTATTAATAAAATAATACTTTGACATAATTCCACCAAATTAAATCCGATTATTTTTCATGCCAACTTAATAAAATAATTCTGACTTCGACGATAAAATTCGAATTAAAAACAAATAGTCCAATATTAATAATAATAATATTTTTTCGACATAAATCAACTTATTAATTCTCCGACTATCTGAATAAAATTCGACTTTAACTTAATAATCCAAATACGCCTCTTAAAATAATTCCGACAAGTCCAATAATTCTCAAACTTCGTTTAAATCCAATAATTAAATCCTTAATTAATTTAATTAACCAATTAATTAAATTAGGAGCGTTACAACTCTCCCCCATTTAGGATATTTTTGTCCTCGAAAATCTATCCGACTCAACCATCCTCAACTTCGCTTCCAACTTTCTAGCCCTCGATCACGTTTGGCAACACGCCGACTACTACTTATTCGTCATAACATCAACTCGACAATATTTAAATCTAATACATACCTACTAATCATGCAACACCTTCGCGGCATAACTGTTAGTAACTCATCGGACATAGCAACTTTTTAAGTATCAATCATTCCTATCATACTTATACTCGGATATACCATCTCACATCATTATCCCAGCAACATTTTCAACACTAAAACACCTATACCATTCTTTAATTCCATACACAGGTGTCATTCACAAACGAAACACCAACAATCCCATTCATCCCATGGTATCACTTGCATAGTAGCATCAACAGAGCCAACTTAATCAACTTCATAATATCTTAGAGTATTACTCATCATCTACTATAACCAACAACAACATTACTGCAACGGAACTAAAATTATTACAACGCCAACTTAATAATATAACTCGACTAATTACCAACAACTACACGAACATCCTTATATAGTCAACACAATTTACGAGAAACACCGTACTCTGTCACATCATGCTTCAGATGCGCAACTCTGATCATCCATCTTAATTCACCGTCCTCATTAGAGTTTCTGTCAACTTATATGGTTTGCCACCTTCAATCAAGTTTCAGACTTTCTTAAAGATTTATCACTTTACGCACCATCAAGATAGCAAGATAAGTCCATACGATCCAACACGATTTCGTTCACTACCAACAAGAGATTATGGGTGATCAAATCCTCAATTTGTTAATAGATGTCCGAAAACCATAATGGAGTATAAATTATCGTTACCAACTATAATAACTTTCTTTAAACTTGCACTTAAGTCACCAAAAGCATCAAAATTCAATAACTTCCAAAATCATCTGAACAAGCTAACATCGACGTCTTGCAGCTACATACTAATACACCTCTGACGATAACATCTGACATAATTCCTTTACACCATTTCCGACACTTCTTATCCTCGGAATCATACTCTTTGCATTTTCAACTATATATGACTCGTGGTTCAAAACACTCCAACAACTTAACAACTTCTATAATTACTCGTTAATATTCCACAACAAGGTATACAACAATTCGTCACTTAATCATTACTCCTATGTCAACATCTTACGCAAGGCTACTTAAACAACCACTTCACAGTCTCTCAACAATGCTGAACCTAACAACTTTCTAAATTCCATCTTATAACAATCATCCTTGTTACCTTATGATACAGGAAACACCAAACTTCGATAAGACTTGCACCGTCATAAAAGGCGCCTTTTTATGCAACAGTCCAAGCCTTCGGTGTTCCCGGCACTGTCAACTCACGATCTTCTCTACCCCCCTCACTAGTAGTAGCTCAATTGGTAGTGGAAATGTATTGAACATGTACTTGAACCCCACGGTACAGGGTTCGATTCCCATGAAAGGCAAAAACTCTACTAGTGAGGGGGATAGAGAAGATCGTGAGGTGACAGTGCCGGGAACGCCGAAGGCTCGGGCTGTTACATTATACCTACATAACTTTTGATCATATATTCATGTGAGTTTCTTGTTGTAACGAGACTTCATGTATATGATATTTTTGTTTGATTCCTTGAAGCTTGTCTGAATTTCTTTCTGATATTGTTGCTATGAATGTTGTATGAGACTTTTAGCATAGTATCTGCACACTCAATGAAAGCATTAGTAGTAAAATTGTTACTCACAAAATATATGCTAATTATCATCAAAATCAGATTCTGAACATAGATTCTCAATCTTGTTCTAACATCCACAACATCATTTTATTGTGGAGTTCTTGGAGCGAAAAAATTATATTCAATGTCATGTTGTCATACCCCAATTTTTGCAAGTCTTTATCATTATAGAGTTTTTTGCTACATTTTATGTCGATTAATTGAAAGTTAAAATCTCAACTTTCCCATTTTTTAGTGCATTTATTTTCTCTATTCCTCATTTTTTATATTTTTATATTTTATTATTATTTTTAATATTATTGGTTATATTATTTTGTCATTATTTTTATCAAAACAAGTATTTCAATCATTAATTTTTTATTTTACCTTGGTTATGTTTCATTTTTATTTAACCTAAAAAATTTAGTATAAATAAATGAACTTCTTTCACAAATTTCTTCAAGTATATATTTGTCGTGACGCGAAAAATGTTCTTGCGTGTCGCACTCTCGAAATACAAAAGAGTCTCCAGAGATCTTTATTTATTCCAAGAAGAAAATGAAAATATCAAATAAAATTCATGAAAGAAAAGAAATGGTGGTCGCAACCAAGAGTGGGTTCGAGAGTTTGTTACGTAAGCGGAAGGTATTAGTACCCTTCACATCCGTTGTACTCAACAGGGCCTATTTAGTTAGCTTGCGAGTGAGTGATAGCGTGATAGTTTGCGATCTTCTACTTATTGCGAGAAAAAGAAAAGAAGGATTTCTATTTTTTTAGTTTATTGTGCTCGTCAAGGTTACGAAACCATGGGCCTATGTTTTCTCATGGTGCAATGAAGAAGTAAGAGCTTCATAATTCCTGGTAGAAAAACCACGAGTTTGTTGGTTACTTTTAAAGAATGGTGCACTATACATTTTGAGCGTTTAAACCTTTGATTGATGCTCGCTCTTGGAGGTTGGATCCTTTTTTTTTTTTTGCATTGAATTGGCTAAGACACATTCATTTATGAAAAAGATTTTTGAATTCGCACACGGGCGAAAGTAAGTTTGATTGGTTGAGTTGTTTTTATAGGACACGAGTGTCAAATGACCTAGATATTCATCTCATATTCAAACACTCGGGGAAAGGCAGGATATCCATCCAGCTTGTTTGTTTAATTCTGCTTTAGTGAAAAGATTTATATGAGTTTTCTCTTAACTCTTTAAGAGTTGGTTAGTATCAAATGGCCGAGATATTCATCTCGTATTTAAATTATCGAGAGAAAGTTAAGATATTCATCCATCTCGCTCGTTTACTGTCTATTGAGTTTGAACTCAACTCGCCTAATTGAAGTTTTTTTACTAGATCGTAATTAATCGAATGGCCAAGATATTCATCATGTATCCAATTAATACAGGAAAAGGTTAGATATTCATCCATCTCTTCCATTCAATTCTATTTGTTTAGGAAAAGGTTTTTACAGAGAAATGACTTGATGTTGGATCAAGCGTTTGAATTTATTATCAAAGTATATGAGGTGATCGGAAGAAAGATTTGACGTTGGATGAAGCGTTTGAACTTACTATGAAAGTATCTGAGGTGATCAGAAGAAATATTTGACGTTGGATCAAGATTTGTGTTGTATTTATTTTTTGAATTTGATTTGGGAAAAGACTCAACATTGGATCGAGTTTTGTTTTTGTTCTTTTTATGAAAATGGTTTATTTTAAATCTAACCTAAAGGTGCGTGAAACACCATAAAGGGGGTTTTTAATTGGTTCAAGGTTTAAAATAAAATTCTTCCCAAATCAAAAACAAAGAACACACGAACAAAAATGAATGACACAATCATTTTTATCCTGGTTAGTGTTAACAAAGTTAATCCAGTTCACCCGCCATAGTTTTTTGCCTTATCAAAAAGGACTTAATCCACTATAACCGAACTGATTCCAAAAACCACAAGAAAGACCAAATATCAATGTTGCAAACCACAAAGACTACCCGTCAATGTCTTCTTGTGAAATATGACTATAACCTAGTCTTTCAAGGAACTATCAACTGGCAAGTTGGGTTACAAGGGTTTGTGTTTACAGAGATGATTCTTAAAATTAGATTACACAAGTTTGAATACAATCAAAAACACAAAAGTGTTTCGCAAGTATATTAACAAAATCTCACTTACTGCAAGTTAACGAACAAAAGTTCACTTGCTTTACAAAGCTATACAAAGAATAAATCAGAGAGAGATATGCAAAGTTTTAGCGTAAGTTTTGCAGAGTGATCAGCATTTTCTTTAATCTTCTAAGTCTTCCTGAATTTTGGTTTTTCAATATATCTATGAATTTTGATGATAACAATGGAGTATTTGTGAAAGAACTATTTTGTGTCTTGATGTTGGTTTACGTGCAAGACTATGTATATCGAAGTTATCGGATCAAACAAACATTATCAAGATGTGTGTTGAATATCTTACGCGAGTTACTATGCGTAACACAAGTCACAAGCATACTGAAGAAGCAAGTATGTTTCTATATCTGATCACAATTGGAAATATCCAAGGATGTCTAATATTTCTGTTGCTATAGTCCTATGGATTATGTTCTGAGAAGTGGTTTTGATTTTGAAGCCAACGAAGATTCTGAATGTATATTCTTCTGAAGATCCAAGTGCTAAAGACTCAGAAGACGTGGTTCTGAAGGTTCTGAAGATTTAAGTTCTGAAAACTATGTTCTAAAGACTTATCTTTCTAAAACAAAGGATTCTAAAGATCAAGTGCTGAAGACTCTGAAGACGAAGTTCTGAAGACTCTAAAGACTTGAAGTTCTGAAGAATAAGATCTCAAGAAAAAGTGTTGAAGTTTCGAAGACAAGGTTTCGAGCGAACAATTTCTGAAGACTGAAGACTTAATCATGTGAATACTCAAGTGTAACACTCTACTCATGCTTCAACCATCTACCATTAGAAGCCTCTGAAGTTGATAAGACAAATGGTATCGTTAGCAATGATAAGTACACAGTACATAAGAGCTTTATTCCACTACCTCTCCATTAGCTTGATTTATGGAAAAAGACAAACCTGGTAGTACTACTCTAAAATCATTATGTAACGACACTTTATATAGTCAGGTGTTCCTCAATGGCTATTTTTCAACGACTCTATTTTCTTTGGCTATAAAAGAAGAAGATCATATACTTTATTGTTGTTGGTGTTGTCATCATTAGAGCATAACCAAAACCATCAACCAGTATAAGAATAACAAGAACAACTGTCTTCAAATAATTTTTTCATCAAGTGTCTAATAAAGATCCAAATGTTGTGTGAAGTCATACTGTGTGTAGTAATTACTCCACTTACAATTGTAGTCTCATATCAGAAGATGATGATTGAGTACTAAATTGTAATCAGACGGATTATCTTGAATTAGTCTCTGATTTCTTGTTTACTGAAGAATAGTTCTTTATAAGTATGACATGTTTTCAAGAAATGGATTAGTCCACCCTTGACTTTCTTATAAAAAATCTCATTAAGAATCTCTTAAAGTAAGGAAAAAAATAATTGACTTACGATTCTGATGCGTAAGAACTTCATTATGCATGAAAGGAAGTTCAGTTGTTCTCCAGGAATATTGTCATACCCCAAAATTTGCCCATCTCATTTCTCTTAAATCAAACTCATATTAAAGTTCAAGGCCCAAAGACACCCCTCCTAAACAATGGCTCAAGGAACTAGGGTTTGTGTTTTTCTGAAGAAAATCAATGGATCAAAGGCCCCAATGCATCTCATATGGCCTACGATCGTTCAAACTATCTCCATGACAAAATTCAGGTCTCAATTCAAAGGATTGGTCACTCAGTTGCTCAAAAAGTCAATAGTCGACTAGTTTGACCTAAAAGTCAATTTTGGTCAATCTACAGTCAAAACTCCTGATTTTTTTGTCAACAACCTTATTGTGAAGTATGATTCACCAATTGATCAAGGATTGATCATGGTTCATCAAGAAAAGATCAGAAATCAACAATTTCAAAAGTTTCTAAATTAGGGTTTCTAAGGAGAAAGTCAACTGAACTTTGACCAACCATAACTCCTACATGGAACATCAAAAATTTCCCATCCAAAGCTCATTTTGAAGGAAATTGAATTCTCAACAACTTTTTCTCTCACATGTCAAGTCAAAAAATGCTACATTTTAGATATATGACTCAAAAGATTATAGGTCCTTTTCAAAGGTCAACCAAAAGTCATCTTTTTCAAAAACGCACACAAGGAGCATGGAAATTTGTTTTGACATGGGACCGAAAACATTGGTTAGAGGACTCTTCAAGGTTTCTAAAAAGTCCTATAACTCCTCCATATCTTAAAATTTGAGGGAGATATGCGTTGTCAAAATTGGACTATTTTAAAGGAAAAATGTGAAGTAAAAGGCTTCAAAATGGATCTTTTTGCAAACAAGTCCAATCATTTTTGTCCCAATATCCATCCTCATGATATGTAGATCCCAAAGTCCAATTGCCCCGAAATTAAATGATTTATTTGATTTATTATGATTTTTTTATCCATTTAAAATGATTAAAATTAAGTAAATCAAAGAAAAGTCAAGTATATGGCAAGAGATACTATAAGGATCAAATTCTATCATCATTTAAGTGATGTTGTTAATATAATTTCGTGCAAGGCAATATTGATAGGAAAAGATGGAGATTGGACTAAAATTAGAAAGTTTCAAGAATGATTGCCAATCAAATATCAAGGGCATGATTCAATATGATGTGATCCAATTATAGTGACCTAATGCACTCTCTATAAGTATAGAAACACACTCTAATGCAAGGGGGATGAAAAAATAAGGAATGCATGCTCTAAGATACCATACCCGAGTTCATACAACTTAAGGAAAAATCAATAATCGTTCTTGATTTTGCAGGTGGATTCAGAGCGTTTTAAGGATCCAAACATATTCCTGAGGTATCACTGAACGTTCTCCAATCGGTTTCAAGCTTTGAAGCATCAAGACCGCTCCCTTACACCTCACGGTTTGATCAATTTTTTCATAAATCAATTACAACATTCCATGCAATTTGAATGAATTTTGGTTATGTATTTGTGTTCATCGTGAGGTTATGGTTGATTTTGGAAGTTTAAATATATTTATATGCTTGTATGAGTTATCCGCCATTGCTAGGGTTTAGGAGCTCAAAAGAGGGATTTTGGTTTTAGGAAAAATCAGAAGCAATTGCAGGTATCATCTTGTTCGTGAGACTTGGACGATCACGTCTAGACCCTCGCGAAAAATTTATATTGCACGTATGAGATTTTGGTAATGGCAGGTGCTATGGCAACGCTTTTCAAACCGTAGGTAAAAGTATTTTACCTAAGACGACGGTTGGGAGGTTAGATACGATGACGCGTCACCCCCAAGTGGCTGGAATGAGCGCGCGTTGTTTCTTGAAAGACAGTCCGATCCAGCGCTTCTCAAGCTCGTGCGTGCGATGCACTCTCGCACTGTCGACCATCCGATCAAGGCCATATTAGATCCATGACTCCGGACCTGCAGGCGTACCATGTTCCTCATGCGCTCCACCACACCAGATCAAAAATTAAGAATTTATGAATTTTTTTTATTTTATTTTGATATATATATATATATATATATATATAGATATATATATATATATATATATGGTTTTAAATAATAAAAAAATCCTCTTATTTATTTTTCTTAACAAAAGTTATTTCAAACTTCTTTTTTTTACAAAAAAAAATATTAAAATAAAATATATTTATTTTAATTATTAACCATTTTATTTGTTTCTTTAAATTGATTTAATTTGTTTAAATTACTTATTTAATTATTAATTTTTTTCATTGATTAAAAAATATATATTAGGGTTAGATATTTAATCGAAACTTTATTTTCACCGATTTAATTAATTAGGTTGAAAACCAATAATTAATCTGATTTTATTTATTCTATTAACCATGATTAACTTGTGCCCTAATCAGGGTTTGCGAAGATCATGCCTACACTGAGAATTTTCTCTTTTTTGTGCAGTTTTTCAGGGTTATCGTCAGGGTTCGTCCGACTACGCGCCTTACTGATCAAAATCTAAGTTCTAATCTTTTCTCTCTTTATTTTAATATCTGTTATTTCACCCCTTCTGATTGAATTAGGATTTACTTTTAAATGCCAATGAACTGTGTAACACCCCATATTTTCTAATTTTAATTTAATTGGAAATTAAATTATTAATTAGAATTATTTTGGTATTTGGTTGAATTATTGTAGTATTATGGATTAAGGGCCATTAGGCCGGATGGTGAGCTTAGTAGTATGGGGGTGCGAAATGAGTAAGCTCATTACTAACTATTTTATGGTTTCATAAAATAAGGGAAATAAGAGAATATTAGACTTTTGGGGTGTGATGGATAATTAGGGGGTGTATGGAGTAAAAAGCTCTACACTTAGTCCTAATTCTATTATTATTTTATTATTGGAAAAATAGAAAAGAAAGGAGCAAGAGAAGAATTGGGAGAAAACATTCATCGTGAGAAGAGAAGAGGAGCAAGGAGGAGGAAAACCCCAAAAGCTCAAGGAGAATCAAGAACCTAATTCCAGGTAAGGGGTGATTACTCTAATTATGTAGTATTATGATTTTGATGATGTTAGGATTGAATTAAGGGATTAGAATCTCTATTTGGGATGTTAGGTTTTGTGAAATACCAACACTGACATGTATGATTTGATGAATTGATTGCAATTGATGATGTAGTAGTGTTACATGGTGTTGTGGTATGTTGTTTGTGCATTAGAATCATGTATTTGGAGGATTTTGATGTTATCAATGATCAATTTCGTAATGGTATGAGTTGGTATGTGTTTGGGATGCATAAAAGTCTTAAAAATCACTTTTTTCAGCTACTGGGTTTGTGGGAACCGGTTCCCATGTGGGAGGAACCGGGTTCCACTGTGTTAGAACGTTAAAAATGACATTTTTGGGTCCAGGAACCGGTTCCCATGTGGGACGAACCGGGTTCCAGTACAAATTCCAGCAGCACATTTTGAAAACTGTTCTAACTTTAAAAGCTTCTAATTTTCAAACCGTAAGTTCGTTTTATATTTCGTTTTGGACGTTGTTCCTTAAATTGAATGCTTTACCATATGAAATAAAGAAAACAATAATAACTTGATTTTATTTTGAAAATTATCGTTTTCTTCAAATGTGGTTTATTCTCGTTTTGTATAGTTGATGAGGTGCAATGAATTGTTGTTTGCATAATTGAATATGTGCAATGATGTGTGTTGTTATAATGTGATTGCTTCTGCTTGTTATGCAAATAGATGTTGTTCGTGGTAAATATGATTATCATGTGTTTTGATGAATGATGATGTAGATGGATGTTATTCATGGTAAATGTTGTTATCATGTGTTTTGATGAATGATGATGTAGATGGATGTTATTTCATGGTAAATGTTGTTATCATGTGTTTTGATGAATGGTGATGATTGATTTGTTTTGAATGATGCATAATACATGTACATACTTGTTGGTGATAACTATGTTGAGTTATGTGGTAAAGCGATGTTAAGCATCGGATTGATGATGATATAAGTATGTTACATGTGTGCATTCATTCATCAATCATTTGCATTGGAAGGCTAATTCCCATTGTGCGGAGATTAGCAGGAAGTCATCGTGTGCCCATGTGGGGTGTGAGCGATGAGGCGGTAGTCGTGTGCCCATGTGGGGTGTGAGCGATGAGGCGGTAGTCGTGTGCCCATGTGGGGTGTGAGCGACTAGAGGGCAGTATCAAAGAGAGAAGTCCTGTGATGTGATTCACGAATTTTGGTACCACATGCATAAGAGTCTGCATGGTCTTTGTATAATTGTGACATGTCAGGATGAAATCCGGTGTTATGATTGTGTGGTGTTATTGGTGCATACTTTTGACTTGTGCTTGTGATTTGTATGAATTGATAAATCTGAATATGCTAAGTAGGGTGGATAATTGCTTATGAAATTCTATATCTGATGATTTATAATGCTATTTAATTATGATGTAGTCTCACCCTTACTTTGATGATTTCAGATTGAAGTAGCGGTTTAAGCGATCGGTGAGGATGACTCGTAGAGTTTATCCGGTTATGTGAAGTTGTGTCGGTCATGCTTTGATCTTGTAACACTGGGGGTCGATAGTCTTAGAGTTACTTGATATAGATTGTTGCCATTATTGGTTACGGATTATGTATTGTTGATTTGTTTGGATATGTTTCTTAACATTGTTAAAATGAGTTTCCGCTGTGTTAAACACATGTTTTGATATTTGGTTTAAATCTAATAAAGCATGACAAACGACTTGGCATTTTATTTATTTTAATAATTGTAGCATCCTTGCTGTTTTATGACTCTGATTATATTATATTTCGCGGGGGTTTAGAAGGGTGTTACAAACTGCTCATACACTCACCCTTTGCTGTTTATCTTTCCTTTTCCAATTTTTAGGTTAACCAACCAGTGAAAGCTCAAATGTTTGGTAACCCTAAAACTTGTTCTCTTTTATTTTAATTATTACTTGTGTCAGACTTAGTGCGTTGTTGGGGCTTCTGTTCTTATTGATTTTTCTCCCCCATCCTCATGGCTTATTATGTAACTGTTCCTGGTTTGTATTGCTTGTCCTTGAAGGCACTTAACACCGTATATATAAACTGTGTGGTTAGTAATCCTAGGGAGTGATAACCTCGAACTTAATCTAGAATCACTTAATTACAAGATAATATAACTGAATCTGGTCACGTGATTATTGCACCCACGCACCTTTTATGGTACCTCTCTTGTTGCCTGTTGCCTTGTGTTTTTCAGTGCAGAATAGCCAAGTCCCTAGAATAAGAGGATACCTCATCAATGTTTCCCTCGGTTTATTCTTAAGATCATAGGTCCCAATGATGCTCCCTTCGATTTGCTAATATGATCTCGTCCCTCGAAGTTGCCTACGAAGCGCTGAGGTATTCTCCGGTTGCCTAAAAGTAAATGGCTATTCTGATCCTTCCCTTTGACTACTTGCCCCTCAATGGCAGGGACAGTCTTGTGGTGAACGATGATTCTACGACCCTTTAACCTCCAAATAAAAGGACTTCCCTACCCTCCTATGGTATCGATAGCCCTGAAAGGCTAAAAGAACATTTTTCATTTAACCAGGTAATTTTCCCCTAATTGCTTTGCTCTGGTTTAAAAATCTTTTTATTACACTTCTTCTTAAAAAACTTCAATAAGGCTACGCTCATTTACGAGCTAAAGTCCTTATTCTTCTTCTTCTTCTACATTTCTAAACTTTTGGTTTCAAAACTAAAGAGCAAAGCAATTAAGAGCCCATGAAAAACCATGGATGCAAAGGGTGCTTTACACGTTCCCTTTGTATAGATTACCCCCCGAACTCAGTTTTCTTTTAAAAAGGTCTTTTTTTCTGTTCTTTTAGCCTTTTTGTTAATTTGGATAAAATAAAAGTCGGTGGCGATTCTTGCTCTCCGCGACATTCTTTAAAGTCAGTTCACCGTATTATAGAACTGGTGACTCTGCTGGGGAGAATTTTCTTATAAAAGAGGGGTTACCTTAAAATCTTAGGATTCACTTAAATGTTTTCTATGGTTTGCTTTGTTTGCTTTATTTTTCAGGGACGCTTTGGGAATAAATGAAGGACGAATCCTACACCCGGATTCAAGAACACTTAAGTTAGGAGCGGCATAGTCATGAAGACCTCCTTTGTGCATGCTTGGGATTGGTCAAAATGAAGTTCGCACTTGAGTTAGGCCTCCACTGGTTATTGTGTACCTCTTTTGCATGAGAGAGGTTTACACATGTATCTTTGGGTGCGTCGGAGCTCAAGGACCTTTAGTCACCTTTAACCCATCTTAACTTTTAGGAACATAGTGGGAGGGCTATTCTTGGTGCATGCCAAGTTATGGTCGCAACCCGATACTACAACTCAGATAGGTTTCTTCCCAAAGTATCATTGCGTGGTATGCATGTACCATGTTCGAGGGTGCTTTAGAAGGGGCTGACAATTCTGGGTCACTGGTAGAACCCGTTGCTGAAATCTTTTTATCCATAGAAGTACCTTTGGGAAGGGTAGTTACCTGGTCATACTTCATGCAAGCCTTTAAACTTAAGACTCTTGTGTGACTTG
The DNA here is from genome assembly GCF_029867415.1 of Vicia villosa. Taxonomy (NCBI): domain Eukaryota; kingdom Viridiplantae; phylum Streptophyta; class Magnoliopsida; order Fabales; family Fabaceae; genus Vicia; species Vicia villosa. Next base: position 572,649 of record NW_026705346.1, read on the forward strand.
TTTGTTATCTAACCCTTTGATTTCCTTGCAGGTTTTGCTTGAACAACATTTTGTCCTTATTACCTTATGCTTTATTTAATGCGTTACATGTGCATGACATCATAACATATCATATTTGAAGGATAGAAAAACACTTAGAAAGGGGGGGTTTGAATAAGTGTAGCTTTAAAACTTGTAAGATAAACACTATTTGCACAATGATTTTTATCCTGGTTCGTTGTTAACTAAACCACTTCAGTCCACCGGGTGCATTTACCGTGCATAGATAAAAATCTATGCACCGTGTATAGATTATTATGGACCCTTGGATCATTGGATCAAATTCTACACATCAATTGTTATTACTCAATACTCAATACTCACCACTCAATACTCAATATTCAATACTCAATACTGGATTAAAAACATGATCCAATGGCTTAGGTAGGCTTATTCATGGTGCATAAAGAAAACCCTTATGCATATTAGCCAAAGCCCCAGTCCACCCCCTTGGAGTGATTTACCTCACCTGAGGATTTAATCCACTAATCACACAAGATTACAATGGTTTTCCAATAAGACAACTTCTAAGTCTTCTAGAGTATACTGATCACAACCTGATCACTCTAGGAACAAACTGCTTATATACCCTCTAAGACTTTCTAGAGTATTCTGATCAACAATCTGATCACTCTATGTAAAGAAATTCGTCTAAGAGTTACAATGCTTCTTAAATAAGCTATTATCACAACTGTGATTTTCTCTTAAGTTTAAGCTTAATCTCACTAAGATATTACAACAACAATGTAGTGAGGTTGATGATGAAGTTTGAAAGCTTTTGAATTTGACAACATTTCTGTAAGTTTGCGCAAGTGTTGTATTCAGCTTCTCACCAGAACTTCTATTTATAGGCGGTTGAGAAGATGACCGTTGGGAGCATTTAATGCTTTGCGTCATCCGTACAGCATTGCATTTAATGTTTCACTCTTTTGTCAACTACCTCGAGTCTTGCTTTCGCTGTGTCTACTGACGTTGCCTTTAATAGCTTCTAACGTTCCTTTTGTCAGTCAGCGTAGCCTTCCATCTTGTACTTGCTTCTGATCTGATGTTTATGTAAATAACGTTTGAATATCATCAGAGTCAAACAGCTTGGTGCAGAGCATCTTCTTGTCTTCTGACCTTGAAGTGCTTCTTAGCGTGATACCATGATAATTTCAATGCTTCTACTTCTGATCTCAAGTTCTTCTGATGCTTCCATAGACCATGTTCTAATTCTTCTTGACCATCTTCTGATGTCTTGCCAGACCATGTTCTGATGTTGCATGCTGAACCTTCTGAGCCAGTGCTTCTTGCGTTGATTTTGTGCATACTCTTTTTGTAATTCTTGAAATGGAAATTGCGTAGTATTAGAGTACCACATTATCTCATACAAAATTCATATACATTGTTATCATCAAAACTAAGAATATTGATCAGAACAAATCTTGTTCTATCAATCTCCCCCTTTTTGATGATGACAAAAACATATATAAATGATATGAATTTGCAATCAGAATATCAGACGGCTAAAGACAATTACACAGCTATAACATAAGCATATAAACATAGTGTGTAAATATGTCTCCCCCTGAGATTAACAATCTCCCCTGAAATAAATACTGGAAGAAATTTATAAATAAAGGACTTCCCTGAGTATTTTCCATTTCAGTTGAGAAGATCACATATGCTTAGATCTTCAGAACATTCATAGCTTATGCTTCTTGCTTCCATAGGACAGCTTCAGAGCTTGAATTTCTCCTTGAATCATTGCATGCTAGATTGTATAAGAACATTGTTGAATGTACCAGAGCATCATCAGAGCATCTCTACATCCTGAAATGTTACAGAACAAACTAAACGACAAAAGTCAAAGCATGAATGAATCAGAACATAATATATGTATAAGAAAATATAATATGTATTAGAGCAAAAACATTAATGTTTCAGAGCATGTTTAGAACAAAAACATGCATCAGAACATATAAGGAATAAGAATGAGTTAGAGTATATTCTATCATCAGAATATCATAACATTCTTCCTTCTTGCTTCTGATCCTTGAAGCTTTACAGCAGTCAGCTTACTTCAATATCCATGAGCTTGTTTCTATACAAAATTGCTTTTCCCCATGCCTTTGCTTCTCATGTTTAGCTTTTAAGATTCTTTTCAATCCTGCAAACAACACTCAATAGACATAGAACTTGCAAGTTCTGTTAGAAATGTGGAGACTTACTCCCAGCAACTGATAAAATAAATCAGATCATTTATCGCAGTTTCTCCCCCTTTTTGTCATAACATCAAAAACACAAAATATTCAGATGAAAAACAAACAGTATGAGAGAAAAGAAGATAATTTTCGTTGATTTCAAAAGAGAATTATCAGAAGATACAAAGGGAGATGCAAGGGAAACAGATGTAAGAAACAAAGAAACAACTAAGACACAAAAGACTAAGAAGACCCTAGCTTAGACCAAATCTTGGCTAGCATGTCATGAATCCCAGCATTGCTCTTTATCTGCTTCTCCATGAATGAACGGAACTCAGCATTGATATCATCTTGCTTGTCCATGCGAGAAGCCATCTCAGCTTGATTCTTTTGAATAACCTCTAGATTCTTCGCTAGAAGAGAGGGTTCACCAGAAGAAGCTTCACAACTTCTGTCCAGAGGGACAACATTCACAACCGCAGCTTCCATTGTGAGATCATCAACTTGATTTTCCTCAGCTCTGATACCAATTGAAGGATAGAAAAACACTTAGAAAGGGGGGGCTTGAATAAGTGTAGCTTTAAAACTTGTAAGATAAAAAACTATTTGCACAATGATTTTTATCCTGGTTCGCTGTTAACTAAACTACTCCAGTCCACCCCCTTGGAGTGATTTACCTCACCTGAGGATTTAATCCACTAATCACACAAGATTACAATGGTTTTCCACTTAGACAACTTCTAAGTCTTCTAGAGTATATTGATCACAACCTGATCACTCTAGGAACAAACTGCTTAGATACCCTCTAAGACTTTCTAGAGTATTCTGATCAACAACCTGATCACTCTAGTTCTTACAACTTAATGTAAACAAATCCGTTTAAGAGTTACAATGCTTCTTAAATAAGCTATTATCACAACTGTGATTTTCTCTTAAGTTTAAGCTTAATCTCACTAAGATATTACAACAGCAATGTAGTGAGGTTGATGACGAAGTTTGAAAGCTTTTGAATTTGACAACGTTTCTGTAAGTTTGCGCAAGTGTTGTATTCAGCTTCTCATCAGAACTTCTATTTATAGGCGTTTGAGAAGATGACCGTTGGGAGCATTTAATGGCTTACGTAATCCGTATAGCATTGCATTTAATGTTTCACTCTTTTGTCTACTACCTCGAGCCTTGCTTTCGCTGTGTCTACTGACGTTACCTTTAATAGCTTCTAACGTTCCTTTTTTCAGTCAGCGTAGCCTGCCATCTTGTAATTGCTTCTGATCTGATGTTTGTGTAAACAACGTTTGAATATCATCAGAGTCAAACAGCTTGGTGCAGAGCATCTTCTTTTCTTCTGATCTTGAAGTGCTTCTTAGCGTGATACCATGAGAACTTCAGTGCTTCTGCTTCTGATCTCAAGTTCTTCTGATGCTTCCATAGACCATGTTCTGATTCTGCTTGACCATCTTCTGATGTCTTGCCAGACCATGTTCTGATGTTGCATGCTGAACCTTCTAAGTCAGTGCTTCTTGCGCTGATTTTGTGCATACTCTTTTTGTAATTCCTGAAATGGAAATTGCGTAGTATTAGAGTACCACATTATCTCATACAAAATTCATATACATTGTTATCATTTCCGTTATGTTGCTCAGTAGATCCAGATGTAGATGTATGAGTTAGATCTTCACCAGCCATCTTTGTCGCACGCTCGCGAAAAAATGAACAGAGTCGCCATCAATATATTTATCCCATAAGGGAAAGGAATATCAGGAAACCTAGAAAAGAGTAAGAACAAGGTCTCGTGACTAGAGAATCTAGGTACGGGAGTCGGTTACGCGAGGGGAAGGTATTAGCACCCCTCGCGGCCATCGTACTCGATGGTATCCACCTATGTTTGTTTCTATCTAAAGGGTGTGTACTATGTCTATGTCTATATGCAAATGAATGCAAAATGTAGGGAAAAGAAAGAATTGTACTCGCACGGGCCCTACCCCGCCGCCTACGTATCCTTTTCAGGAATCAGAGTTACCGTAGCTCGGCTCACGATTTTCTGTTTGTTTTTGTGTTTTTTAGTTAGGCGGAGTTAACATTCGCGCTCTTGCATAAGGGACGACCTACGATGCGATCGAGCGGAAATAACAATGCCCTTAGGTGCCAACGAGGCAAAAGAAAAAGAAATGATTGGTTTGTGTCTTTTAGCGTAGGTGAGTGATGAACAGTTCCCAATACCGGGCCACTCACCACTTTCTCTACTTTGTTTTAATTTGAACCATTGTTAGGTGTTTTAAGTGTTTTTGGTTGTGTATTTTTTAAGGGGAATTTCTTTTCGATTTGAATCACATAAGAGTGTATGATGGTAGAGAAACAGATTAGGGAATGAATCCCACTCATTTCCCTACATAGTGATCGAGAAACAGATTAGGGAATAAATCCCACTCACTTCTCTCTCACTAAGCGATTAAGAAACAGATTAGGGAATAAATCCCACTCATTTCTTATAGCGATCGAGAAACAGATTAGGGAATGAATCCCACTCATTTCTCTCCCACTTTTAGTAACGTGTGATTCGCATCTTCCTTTTATTAAGTATTTTAGAAGGTCGAGAAGAAAAAAGAATGAAAGAAGGGAACTAATTCTAAATTCTAATTTAAGTTGTCTATACAAGTCTAAATCCTTATGTTAACATGGTGATTAAATTCTAAAAGGAGCATTAAAATGGTATCAAAATAGGCCAAAAATATGGCCAAAGTCAAGCAACAAAGTCACACAAAAATTATATAGAAATCAACATGTAAATGATACAAAAGCAATTCAAACATTAGTGCAAAATTAAACTAAAAAAATACTATTTTTGTGGGTTTTTATAAAGGAACTAAAATGTCAAAATTAACCTAAAAATCTACTATATTTATGAGTTTTTATGTGAAAAATTATCAATTAAAGGGACCAAGATTAATTCCTAAAAATGATCTAAAAACTAACCAAGAAATTTTGTATTGATTTTATCACCTAAAAAACAGCGTACAATGTAACACCCTTCTAATACCCCGCATAATAATAGGAAATAATCAGAGTTAACATGAAAATGGGCATTACAACTTCCAATTAATTCAAACAATAATACTCATGTCATGCCATAAAGGAGAACGTCAACCAAATTTATTCAGATTCATCATGTTAACACAGCGGAATTATCTTTAACATCTGAATAACAAACAGCCAAGTCACAGACTTAAAGCATCAACATACAAATCCATCCAAAATAAAAAGTTCAACAAATAATTCTAAACGACGCCCCCAGTGTTACACGACCAGAGCATGACACGGACCCAACTGACTCTAACGAACTACTTGACGAGCTAATCCTCACCAAGTACGAGAGCTACTCCTCAATCTGAAAAATAACAACAGTAAGGGTGAGTCTCATTCACATTTAACTAATGTTATAAGATATAAATAATAAAATATCATTTCACATGCCATACACCCAATCACAGTTATGATCAGATTCAAACCATACAATCAGTAAACCAACAATCAACAGCACATATTATAACATTGGACAACCTTCCATTCATGTTATAATATCACAAACAACCTAATGCAATGCAACTACATGCATGTGGTACCAAAATCTGGGATATAACCCAACTCACCGATCCACCATCATCAAGGATACGGTAACACCCACTCACTAATTCCTCACAATGGGAATTAGCTACCACTGATCCACCATCGTCAAGGACCAGCCACATAATGATTATGAATGCATGCATCAACCATAACATGCTCATCACCCACATACATCAATTAATGTCATAATCATCAATAAGACACATATTTATACCAACAATACATGTACAATAGACACCAGTTACAACCACAACATTATACAGGTAAACATTCATTAGTGTACCTATAAACATATCCTACCACAAACAATTAAGCTCGGTGTTTTTAAAAATAGTTCGAGCCACAACTCAAAACACCATTTGATTATATAAATTATCTGATTAGCTTCACTGTACTCGAAACGGCACCAAAATCCGGTTTACGGTTTAAAAGTTACACCTCTTTAAAACTTTTCAAAATGGACAGTCGCAACAACTAACAGCACGCGGCGCCACACACGGTTCGCGGCGCGGAACGAATAGGAACTACGCCTTCGCGGCGCAAACACAGGTTCGCGGCGCGGAACGAATAAAAACTACGCCCTCGCGGCGCGGTCATATGCTCGCGGCGCGTACTGAGCGCAACAAAGCTTCCTGGCCTTTTGCCAAGCTGTTCGCGGCGCCAACTCCTGGACGCGGCGCGAACTGGCGAATCCCAGCGCTCCGAATAGCAGAAAACAGCCTACGATTTTACCCTTCCTTCACCAAATCATTACCAATTCAACCCATTCCAATCAGATTTCGAATACAGTACAACAAACACATATTATAGCACATTATAATACATTTAAACCATCCAAATAACATCATTACACGAATCAGCATATTCATTATGTGTAAATCCTCCCCAAACCTAACATTTCTACAACCTAAGCACAACCCAATTGGTACGGATAACACGATCAATTCTATCATATTATCTATAATCCCATAATAGAAGATAAACGGAAGAGTCCCCCCTTACCTGAAGGTTGATTCTTCGTTCTTCCTCGGTCGCACTTCTCCGTTCCTCTTCTCTTTTCACGTTCAAACTTCTTTTCCCAATACTGTAACCTTCTCTATTCTACCACTCCTTCTATTTTATTAAGAATAAAATAAAATTATTTTGATTAGTAATAGGGCCTACCAATGCACCCCCTCCCTTACTAACCACAACTCAAGCCCAATTGCTTAATTCCTCATAATTCAATTAATTTAATTAAATTAAATTATGAAAATAAATGGAGTGTTACAACTCTCCCCCACTAAATAGTTTTCGTCCTCGAAAACATACCTTAGGCAAATAACTCTGGATAGGAATCCTTCATCTGACTCTCCAATTCCCAAGTCACATTCCCACCTGCTGGTCCTCCCCAAGCTACTTTGACCAGTGCTATCTCCTTGCCACGCAATTGTTTCAGCCTTCGGTCTTCAATCCTCATAGGTAAAGTTTCAACTGTCAGATTGTCCTTTACCTGTACATCATCGACTTGGATCACATGAGATGGATCAGCAATGTATTTCCTCAACTGTGATACGTGGAATACATCATGCAGATTCGCAAGCGTCGGTGGCAACGCAATACGATACGCCACTTCTCCCACCCTCTCCGTAATCTGGAACGGACCAATGAATCGCGGAGTCAACTTCCTTGATTTCAGTGCTCTACCAACACCAGTTGTGGGGGTCACCCTCAAGAACACATGATCTCCTGCTTGAAATTCAAGTGTCCTCCTCCTTTTATCATGATAACTCTTCTGACGACTCTGAGAAGTCTTCATCTTCTCCTGAATCATCTTGATCCTTTCTGTCGTCTCCTGAACAATTTCCGGTCCAATCACGGCACTTTCGCCAGATTCATACCAACATAAAGGCGTTCTACACCTCCGACCATACAAAGCTTCAAACGGAGCCATACCAATGCTCGAGTGAAAACTATTATTGTAAGTAAATTCGATCAAGGGTAGATAACTATCCCAAACACCGTCTCTTTCCAACACACAAGCACGCAACAAATCTTCTAGTGATTGAATAGTTCTTTCCGTCTGTCCATCCGTCTGCGGATGATAAGCAGAACTCAATCTCAGCTTAGTACCCAAAGCCCTCTGCAAACCTTCCCAGAATCTGGATGTAAACCTTGGATCTCTATCCGACACGATACTCGAAGGAATACCATGTAAACTCACTATCCTGTCAATATACAATTGAGCCAGCTTCTCCATTGGGTAATCCATTCTCATTGGTATAAAGTGAGCAGACTTTGTCAACCTGTCTACAATAACCCAAATAGCTTCACAATTCTTCACCGTCCTCGGCAAACCTGAAACAAAATCCATAGATATACTATCCCACTTCCATTCTGGAATAGATAACGGTTGCATAGCTCCATACGGTTTCTGATGCTCAATCTTCGACTTCTGGCAAGTCAGACAAGCATAGACAAATTCAGCTATTTCCTTTTTCATTCCAGGCCACCAAAATAGCTTCTTTAAGTCATGATACATCTTGGTAGCACCAGGATGAATACTCAATCCGCTACGATGTCCTTCTTCAAGAATACTCTTCCTCAATTCGGCAACATCAGGAACACAAACACGATTACCAAACCTCATTATACCATTCTCGTCGATTCTGAATTCACCTCCTTTATCTTGATTAATCAGAGTCAACTTATCAACCAACTCTACATCAGTCTTCTGACCTTCTCGGATTTCCTCAAGAATACTACTAGTCAGCTTCAGCATACCCAATTTAACACTAGTAGAAGTGTCTTCACATACTAAACTCAAATCTCGGAATTGCTCAATTAAATCCAATTCTCTCACCATAAGCATGGACATATGCAAGGACTTCCTACTCAATGCATCGGCAACAACATTTGCTTTACCCGGATGATAATTCAGTTCAAAATCATAATCCTTGAGAAATTCTAACCATCTTCTTTGTCTCATATTCAACTCTTTTTGGTCAAAGAGGTACTTCAAACTCTTGTGATCACTAAATACTTCAAACCTTGAACCATATAGGTAATGCCTCCACAACTTCAACACAAATACCACTGCTGCCAACTCTAAGTCATGAGTCGGATAGTTTCTCTCATGCACCTTGAGTTGTCTCGACGCATAAGCGACTACCTGTTGATTCTGCATCAGTACACCTCCTAATCCTGACAACGAAGCATCACAATAAACAACAAAAGATTCCGCCGGATTCGGCAAAATCAAGATCGGCGCACTAGTCAACCTCTTCTTCAACTCTTGGAATCCTTCTTCACATTTCGAATCCCAAACAAACGCTTGACCCTTCCTAGTCAACTTAGTTAACGGTAATGCTAACTTTGAAAAACCTTCAATGAACTTTCTATAGTAACCCGCCAGACCAAGGAAACTACGGATTTCGGAAACTGACCTCGGAGCTTCCCACTGAGACACTGCTTCTACTTTCGTTGGGTCAACGGCAATACCATCCTTGGAAATTACATGCCCAAGAAAGCTCACTTCGTTTAACCAGAACTCACACTTTGACAGTTTTGCATAAAGTCTCTTTTCCTTCAATAGTTCCAATACCACTCTAAGATGATCCGCATGCTCTTTTTCATTCTTAGAATATATTAAAATATCATCAATAAATACTACTACGAACTGATCCAGAAAAGGATGGAAGATCCTATTCATATACTCCATGAAAACCCCCGGCGCATTGGTTACTCCAAATGGCATCACTGTATATTCGTAATGACCATACCTCGTTCTAAATGCTGTTTTCTGAATATCGTCCGTCTTCACCCGAATCTGATGATATCCCGACCTCAAGTCAATTTTGCTGAACACACATGCTCCAACTAGTTGATCCATCAAGTCATCAATCCTCGGCAAGGGATACCGATTCTTGATAGTAACCTTGTTGAGTTGTCTGTAATCCACACACAACCTCATTGAACCTTCTTTCTTCTTCACTAGTAACACCGGTGCACCCCACGGTGAGACACTAAGACGAATAAATTTCTTCTCAAGTAAATCTTCCAATTGATTCTTCAACTCATTCAATTCCGATGCCGACATACGATAAGGTGCCATCGACACAGGATTAGTTCCAGGAATTAGTTCAATAGCAAATTCTACCTCCCTCTCTGGCGGCAATTCTCTTACATCTTCTGGAAAGACTTCTGGAAATTCACATACTACCGGTAAGTCACTACTCACCGCTTTCTTTTTCACTTCCATGGATGCAATCAACATGAACACGACAGCCCTGTCCTTCATTGCTTCATCCACTTGTCTAGCCGTCATCGCTAAATCCTCAGCACTGACATCTTCAGGAAAAATAACCGTCTTCGTGAAACAATTGATATGAACCCGATTAAATTGCAACCAATTCATACCCAAGATAACATCAAGTTGTTCCAATGGAAGGCACACTAAGTCCATTCCGAACTCTCTACCAAAAATATCAATTGGACAGTTCAAACAAGCGAACGAAGTAGTCACTGAACCCGACGCAGGAGTGTCAATGACCATACTTCCATTAATCTCAGATATTTCCAAATTCAGTCGTTTAGCACAATCCAATGAAATAAACGAGTGAGTTGCCCCAGTATCTATTATTGCAATTAAAGGAGTGCCATGGATAAAACACGTACCTTTAATCAACCGATCCTCTGGAGTAGTCTCTGAACCAGATAAGGCGAACACCTTACCACCAGCTTGATTCTTCCTCGGCTTAGGACACTTAGGACTGATATGACCTTCTTCCCCGCAGTTGAAACAAGTTACAGTGTTCCCTTTGCACTCAATAGCAATGTGACCTGCCTTTCCACATCTATAGCACTTCTTTTCCTCACTTTTGCATTCGTGAATGCGATGTCCAGGTTCTCCACACTTGAAGCACTTAATAGGGGCACTAGAGTCTCCCCCACTAGGCTTCTTCCAGCCTCCAGCTTTCTGGTTACCCTTACCATAAGGCTTACCACGATCCATATGCTTTTTCCCTTTCCTGTCGACTAACTCGCGAGAGTGCGACGACTTCAGTTTAATATTGTCCTCTTCAAAGATTCGGCTGCAGTCAACCAAATCGACAAACCTGTGAATCCTCTGGTATCTGATACCCTGTTTAATCTCATCGCGGAGACCATTCTCAAACTTAACACACTTCGAGAATTCACTAGCCTCATCATTATTGTAGTGGACATAATACTTTGCTAGCTCCACAAACTTGGACGCATACTCTGGCACAGTCATGTTACCTTGTGTCAGCTCCAAAAATTCAATCTCTTTCCTGCCTCTAACATCCTCAGGAAAGTACCTCCGCAAGAATTCTCTCTTGAACACAGCCCAAGTGATTGCAACACCTGCAGCTTGCAGTTCGTCCCTACTAGCCACCCACCAATCATCAGCTTCTTCAGACAGCATGTGAGTCCCATATCTCACCTTCAGATTTTCGTCACAATCAATCACTCGGAAGATCCTTTCAATCTCTTTCAGCCACTTTTGGGCGCCTTCGGGATCGTGAGTGCCTTTGAACAACGGAGGGTTGTTCCTCTGAAAACTATTCAGCTGCCTGTCAGCACCAATTCCAGCTCCATTGGCATTCCCTCCCAGCACACCAGCAATCATGCCCAGAGCCTCAGCGATAGCATCATCGTTTCTTCCTCCTCTTCCAGCCATTGTTCTGCTAAATATCAAACAATATCTATTAGAACAAGAAGTATCGACAGTGTCAACCTTACACTAATCGCATACGAGGGATTAACCGACACTAAGACTCTGACTCAAACGACCGACAATGCTCTGATACCACTATTGTAACACCCTTCTAATACCCCGCATAATAATAGGAAATAATCAGAGTTAACATGAAAAAGGGCATTACAACTTCCAATTAATTCAAACAATAATACTCATGTCATGCCATAAAGGAGAACGTCAACCAAATTTATTCAGATTCATCATGTTAACACAGCGGAATTATCTTTAACATCTGAATAACAAACAGCCAAGTCACAGACTTAAAGCATCAACATACAAATCCATCCAAAATAAAAAGTTCAACAAATAATTCTAAACGACGCCCCCAGTGTTACACGACCAGAGCATGACACGGACCCAACTGACTCTAACGAACTACTTGACGAGCTAATCCTCACCAAGTACGAGAGCTACTCCTCAATCTGAAAAATAACAACAGTAAGGGTGAGTCTCATTCACATTTAACTAATGTTATAAGATATAAATAATAAAATATCATTTCACATGCCATACACCCAATCACAGTTATGATCAGATTCAAACCATACAATCAGTAAACCAACAATCAACAGCACATATTATAACATTGGACAACCTTCCATTCATGTTATAATATCACAAACAACCTAATGCAATGCAACTACATGCATGTGGTACCAAAATCTGGGATATAACCCAACTCACCGATCCACCATCATCAAGGATACGGTAACACCCACTCACTAATTCCTCACAATGGGAATTAGCTACCACTGATCCACCATCGTCAAGGACCAGCCACATAATGATTATGAATGCATGCATCAACCATAACATGCTCATCACCCACATACATCAATTAATGTCATAATCATCAATAAGACACATATTTATACCAACAATACATGTACAATAGACACCAGTTACAACCACAACATTATACAGGTAAACATTCATTAGTGTACCTATAAACATATCCTACCACAAACAATTAAGCTCGGTGTTTTTAAAAATAGTTCGAGCCACAACTCAAAACACCATTTGATTATATAAATTATCTGATTAGCTTCACTGTACTCGAAACGGCACCAAAATCCGGTTTACGGTTTAAAAGTTACACCTCTTTAAAACTTTTCAAAATGGACAGTCGCAACAACTAACAGCACGCGGCGCCACACACGGTTCGCGGCGCGGAACGAATAGGAACTACGCCTTCGCGGCGCAAACACAGGTTCGCGGCGCGGAACGAATAAAAACTACGCCCTCGCGGCGCGGTCATATGCTCGCGGCGCGTACTGAGCGCAACAAAGCTTCCTGGCCTTTTGCCAAGCTGTTCGCGGCGCCAACTCCTGGACGCGGCGCGAACTGGCGAATCCCAGCGCTCCGAATAGCAGAAAACAGCCTGCGATTTTACCCTTCCTTCACCAAATCATTACCAATTCAACCCATTCCAATCAGATTTCGAATACAGTACAACAAACACATATTATAGCACATTATAATACATTTAAACCATCCAAATAACATCATTACACGAATCAGCATATTCATTATGTGTAAATCCTCCCAAAACCTAACATTTCTACAACCTAAGCACAACCCAATTGGTACGGATAACACGATCAATTCTATCATATTATCTATAATCCCATAATAGAAGATAAACGGAAGAGTCCCCCCTTACCTGAAGGTTGATTCTTCGTTCTTCCTCGGTCGCACTTCTCCGTTCCTCTTCTCTTTTCACGTTCAAACTTCTTTTCCCAATACTGTAACCTTCTCTATTCTACCACTCCTTCTATTTTATTAAGAATAAAATAAAATTATTTTGATTAGTAATAGGGCCTACCAATGCACCCCCTCCCTTACTAACCACAACTCAAGCCCAATTGCTTAATTCCTCATAATTCAATTAATTTAATTAAATTAAATTATGAAAATAAATGGAGTGTTACATACAAAACTATATGAAAAAGAACCTAAATCTAACATGAATAGGGGGTGCAAATCTGAAAATAGTAGTGTGACAGGCAATTGGGGCGGAGGGCCCAGGTCTGGCCCAAAGGAATTGTTTCTGTTACAGATTTTCTTAGTGCCAAAAAAATGCTGTATTGGGCCCTAGGGGTTGTGAAGAGTAACTCGTGAAGGCCCAACAGATTTGTTGTTTTGATCCAGTTTCAATTGTTATTATTATATAGGTTTCATTTATCAGACAAAAAATTAAAAAACAGGCAATTAATAAAGTAAAAAAAAGAATAATTGGATTAGGAAATTTAGGGTTCGGAATGTGACCATTCAATTCAGCTTCAGCTTCAAGAGAAACTCTCTTCTCCTTCACGAAACGCTGACGGCGCGATCTCCCTCGGCCGTGACATCGTATCATCCTTTCCTCTCGGTCAACGGCGCGACGGTGTCACTATCTTCTCCGATGAGTACTCCGGCCACTCCCTCAGTTCCGATCTTGTCTCGATTTCTCTCGGTCTCTACTCGTTTTACCCTCACTCTCTCCGATTTTGTTTCAAATCTTCTCAGTTTGTCTTCGTTGATTCCACGCCGGCGTTTTTGATCTGATGAAGGTTTTCAGCATTGTTATTCAGTTGCGTTGCAGAAGCAATCCGAAAGTCTGTTTGATTGATGTGAGGATTTGATGATGATGATGATGTGAAGGTTTATTGTGGTGATTTCTTCAGAGGTCGAATCTTTGTTGTTGTAGTTGAAGTTATGAAGATGAAGGCTCGTAGCATTTCTCGATTGAACTTGGAGAAGAAGCTTGAAAGAATTGAGAGGATTGAAGATTGGAGAAGTGATGATTGATGAGGATGAATGTTGTAGAAGATGAATTGGAGATGTGAAGAAGAGGATGAAGGTGGAATAAAGATGGTGATGAAAATATTAGGTCCTGCAACAGTGGTGAAGATGATGGAGATTGCAGAGAATGAGTATTTGAGAGATTGAAGAAGATGGTTGAAGAGTGGGGTTGTGAAGTGTGAGAGTTTTGAAGAGTGTGTTAATGATGAATGGTTGAAGATTGAGAAAAATTGTCTCTATGGAGAAGGTTTAGAGAGAGAGATAGAAAGGTGAGAGATGAAGAAAATGGTGTGAATGAAGAATGGCCAAGGTGAATGGGAGCAGAGAAGAGTGAAGAGAGTGATGAAGGTTGAATGGTGCGTGAAGAAGTGAAGGCAACAAAGTCCAGACCTGAGGAAGTGAAGCCAAGTTCTGATTTATAGAACCAATTCTCAGGATGGTTTTCTCTAATTTTTCTCTTGAACTCTTCTCCTCTTTTTTGTTATCTGTTAGTTAGGAGTTAGTTAGACTCTGTTATATCTGTTTTGAAGTTAGTTGAGAGGTGGTTAGGTTGTTACAAACTGTTAGCAGTTATTTATGGAATATGCTGAGCTGGCACGATTTGAGAGTTAGTTGCGAAACTGTTAGAGAGTCACAGAATGGTGATTAGAGGTTAAGAGTGTAAGTAAGGCTTAGCAGGAATAGATTCACTTCTCCTTCTTTTTTGTAGTTTTCCATTAATTCATTTTTGACAGTTGAACTGTCCCTTTTGGTCTTACGGGAATGCTGCAGGTGCGGTATACCGACACATACGACGGCTGTAGGACAAGGCCTCATGATTTTCATTCGAGGCACGTTGGATGCGTGATGCCCGAGCCACCATTGGTTCTTAACCGAGTCTTCGAGATGCCGACTTATTGAAATGGTAACTCCTTCTTTGTGTTTTGTAACTGTCGCCCTCGGTTTCTTACCATACCTCTCACGGAGAGATACGCGAATTGACTCTTTTCTTTCTGCTTTTGTGTTTTTGAAAATCAAAGAGTCGCCACCGACTTTTATTTTATCCAATTAAGGAAAGGTTTATAAAAGAAACAGAAAAAGACCTTTAAGAAATTCTGGGTAAGGGGGTAGGTTATACAAAGGGAAGGTGTTAGCACCCTTTGTATCCATGGTTATCCATGGGCTCTTTAATTTGCTTAGCTCACTTGTTTTGAATCACTTTTCTTTTGCCTTGAAATGCTTGTATGTGGTTTCAAATACCTTTGTAAATTGACTTTGTAATGATCCTTGTGCGAATGTATACAAAGTGTTTTATCTTTCAAAAGATGTTTAGAAAAAAGAACGTTAACTTCGTAATGATCCTCGTTTGGATATATACAAAGTATTGTCTTTTTTGAAAGTTTTATTTTGAAAAACAATGATATATGAGAGACTTGTTTGTTTTGATTTGAGCAAGCAAATTAGGAGGTCTACCCTAAGTTATAAGGTCTTTTCCTATTTCTTTTAGAAAATTCTCCTTTTATCAGATATAAACAAAAGTTCGATTTTGTATTTGAAACTGTTAGAACAAGATTTGTTCTGATCAATATTCTTAGTTTTGATGATAACAGGGATATGAATTTTGTGTGAGATAATGAGGTACTCTAATACATTGCAATTTCCCTTTCAGGAAATATATAAAGAGTATGCACAAATCAGCGCTCAGAAGCTTTGACTCAGAAGGTTCAGCATGCAACATCAGAACATGGTCTGGCAAGACATCAGAAGATGGTCAAGGCAGAATCAGAACATGGGTCTATGGAAGCATCAGAAGAACTTGAGTTCAGAAGCAGAAGCATTGAGGTCCTCATGGTATCACGCTCAGAAGCACTTCAAGGTCAGAAGACAAGAAGATGCTCTGCACCAAGCTGTTTGACTCTGATGATATTCAAACGTTGTAAACACAAACATCAGATCAGAAGCAAGTACAAGATGGCAGGCTACGCTGACTGACAAAAGGAACGTTAGAAGCTATTAAAGGCAACGTCAGTAGACACAGCATGAACAAGGCTCGAGGTAGTTGACAAAAGCGTGAAACATTAAATGCAATGCTGTACGGAATACGCAAAGCATTAAATGCTCCCAACGGTCATCTTCTCAAGTGCCTATAAGTATGAAGTTCTGATGAGAAGCAAGGTTAACCAATTCTGAACGAACTTATTCTGAAAAACTTGCTGAAACGTTGTTCAACTCAAAGCTCAGAAACTTCATCTTCATCAAAGCTCACTACATTGCTGTTGTAATATATTAGTGAGATTAAGCTTAAACTTTAAGAGAAATATCACTGTTGTGATTATAGCTTTTCAGAAGCATTGTAAAACTCTTATTTGATTACATTAATTTGTAAGTAACTAGAGTGATCAAGTGTTGATCAGGATACTCTAGGATGTCTTAGCTTGTGTCTAAGCAGTTGTAATTAGAGTGATCACGTGGTGGTCAGGATACTCTAAGAAAGTCTTAGCTTGTGTCTAAGCAATTGTTCATAGAGTGATCAGGTTGTGATCAAGATACTCTAGAAGACTTAGTCGTGGGCTAAGTGGAAAACCATTGTAATCTGTTGAGATTAGTGGATTAAATCCTCAGGTGAGGTAAATCACTCCGTGGGGGTGGACTGGAGTAGTTTAGTTAACAACGAACCAGGATAAAAATAACTGTGCAAACTTTTTTTATCGTTCAAGTTTTTAGACTACACTTATTCAAACCCCCCCTTTCTAAGTGTTTTTCTATCCTTCAGAAACAATAGAATTTGACTTTGATTTTTGAAAAGAATAAAAGAGGGATTACCCTAAGAGGTGCAAGTGTGATTGTGTTTTTATTCAGATATTTTATCTTTGAAGTTAGTGATCTAACGATTCAATTTTTATCTTTGGCATACACGCAGTTTTATATGTACTGGAATTTAAATGCGGAAATGTAAAATGCGGAAAGTAAATCTACGCTATTACATCGATTGTTCAGGAAATGTAAACTACGCTATTTACATGGATTTGACAACCTATACACTTGATCTAGAAATTTAAATTGCAAGAAAATAAAAGAAATATTTTTGGATTTTTTGATGGTTTGATTTTTAATTAGAATTAATGCATGATTAATTTAATTCAAAATGAGAAAAAGTTGGAAATAAAATTTAAACCTAAAAAAATTCAGTTTGAAATATATTCAAAATGCTTATTAATTAATTTTAAAGCAAAACTAATTTTTTGGAATTTTTGAAATTGATCTTGAAATTATTAAGTTAAATAATCGTATAATTATACAAATAATTACACAAATAATTAAAACTTAAAGAGAAAATTATCCTAAATATGTACAAAATTAGCCTATAATATATAAACTATATTTAATATAAAGAACAATTTTTTTATGATTTTTTTATTGGTTAAAATAATTAAAAGATAAATATATACATATTATCTAATTAATTATACAAAATATTTAAATTATGAAGAAAAATAAAATATTTTTATATCAGAAAATAAAGTATTATTTTATCAACTTAAAAATATTTTTTGTGCATTTTTTGGATTTTTAGAACTATTTTAAAATAATTTTATAAAGAAAATTAAATAAAAATAGAAAATATATAAATAATGATCAGGTGTGGTAATTAAATGATGTCTATGATGGGGGTGCGCATTTTGATGCGTTGGATTGATAGATGGATGGATCTGATGGTCACCAGCATGAGGGATCATAGCACGTGATACACCTGCAAAACACTAAATCCAAGGTTAATTTAAAAAACACGCGCGCGTCCTCCAGCCAATCAGAGGACGCCACGCATCATCTTCTTCATCAGGATGGATCTTTTACACCTTTCATTTGCAGGTGGTGTAAAAACTCCAACCTATTACACCTGTTGAAAATAGCGAATACAAGCAAACGGTTATATAAATTTGGCGCGATGCCATGGTTTAGTTCGTTTTGTTCATGCGAGTCTAATGGTACCATTTAGAACTTGTAATTTTGCATGGATCGTAAAGCCCTAAATTTGAAAGTAAGAACCCTAAAATGGTGGTTCCTCGTATAGGTGTCCAAACTTCAATTAAGTTTCCAGAAATGATCAGAACCCCAAACTAAACTTAAATATGAGTCTACATCTTGTTAAACATGCATGTGTGATGAGATTTTTGTAAGTTTTAGTTCGAGCAAACCGTGAGGTATAGGTACATGTTCTTGATGATTCAAGGCTTGCAATTGATCTGGTTATGTTCAGTGAGGGTCAGGGAATGTGTTTGAGTAATTAGTTTGTATTGAAACAAGCTAGAAATTAAAATTCGAATTTTAAATTTCTTTGAAAAATTCAAGTTGATACAAAGTTGATACAAGCAAGACTTGGACTCTCAATTCGTGTATCTTCTATTACTGAAGTGTCCTAGCCCTTATATAAGCAAGGAAGTGCTTAGAAACTAAGCTAAAAGCATTAAGTGCTTTTTGTTGAATTTTTGACTTTTTTAATATATGTAGCTTTGAATTCAAGCCACCATAGCTTGATTTTTCCACACCTCTTCTGCTGTACTTCTCTTGGGCCAGAGTATTGAATGATCTTGGATGAGTCATGCTTAGAAACAAAGCTACATATTATCCTTCCATTTTCCTTTTTTTAATTTAATCAATTGTGATAAAATTAAATCAAAAAAAGAACAAAAATGATGTGGGCTTTGTCTTGGTCGTGGGAGGCCCTTCTCATTATGGGAAACATGTTTGGGTCATGGAAATTGGGTTTCATTTAGAAGAAAAACATTTTTGATCAATGTTGATTTCATGCATTTTCCCAAAATTTAGCCAACTTCAACAAGGCATAAATCCCTCAATTTTTATCATATGAAGGAGATCTTGTACTTTTTGGAAACCTAAAAGAGTACTCTAACCAATGTCTTTGGTCTCATATCAAAATGATTTTCCATGCTCCTTGTGTGTCCTTTTGAAAAAAGTGACTTTTTGTTGACTTTGAAAATGACCTGTAATGTCTTTGTCCATATTTTTCAAATGGTGAATCTAATGACCATGGTACCAATTGCATTTGAAAGATAATTGAATTTCCTTCAAAATGAGATTTGGTTTGAATTTTTTAGATGAAGGATGAGAGAGTTATGACCAGTCAAAGTTCAGTTGACTTTTTAGGAGAAAACCCTAATTTTGAAACTTAGGGTTTTGTTGATTTTTGATCTTTCCTTGATGAATTATGATCAACCAATGATCAAATTATGAATCCTTTGACAAAATATGGATGTTGACAAAAAATTTCATTTTTGACTGTCTGTTGACTTTTTTGGTCAAACGGGCCGTCTGTTGACTGTTTGAGCTGCTGACTGTGCGTCTGAGTGAATTGAAGTTTGAAAATTTGTATGATGGTACTTTGAGATATATGGAGGTCCATGAAATCCATTTGAGGTCTCAAAAACTTGTTCTCCTGAAGAAAACAAGAAACCCTAGTTAGGGACTGTTTGTGTAGGAGACAGTTAAGCGTACCTGATTTTTGTGCAGTGCTGAGTCTCTGCTAATCATGTGATATTCAGAAGACTTATAGGACAAAAATCTTGGAATTTTGAAATGCAAAAGTTTGATTTGATTGATGGTACAAAACACGGAGAATTGCACTGTCAGCGGTTTTGACTGTCAACTGACTGTTCAGGTAGCAGTTAAAGTGAAAATTCAACAGTCAAAATTAATTTTTCCTTTTTTTTTATTGTTTTTTTGTCTTAATGATGAAAATTTATTTACATGAGTTGTTAGAAAAAAAACACAGACATAGTAAATAAATAATAAATACTGTATGCGAGCAAAATTACCGATAATAACCCTGAAAATCATTTAATGCATAGAAAAATAAATATTTAACTAGCAGAAAACACACAAAATATTATCTGGATAATTAAACAACAGTACGACAAATAGTACAACATTTAATATTGACGGTACAAATATTACATACTATAATGAACAGTACGACGAGTGAACGGTACATTAGGAAATAAGAGATACGACAAACTTTAAGAATGACGATTAATAACCCATGCTACAAACAATAACATGTAGATGATTGGGAGTGTAAGCATCCCAGGTCCACATTTTTCAGGATTATGCAGACAGAAGAAGGACATGATTACCACCACGACGGTGATGACCATAAGAAAACACGTTTCCATCCGCTTCGCCATTTTTGCCGGGGGAAGAAGAGAGAATGAATTATGAAGTAGAAATTTTAGAGATGAGTTAGAATTTGATGTGAAATTTTATGGAAAAAATGAGAGGTATTTATAGAATGAAAAGAAGGATAGAGATGATAGGGAATGAAGTGATTCCGTACAAAAGGAAAATTTGAGTGGAAGTAGGATTTGAAACAAAGTATATGATGGTGTTGGAAAAAAGAGAGATGTATAGAATAAAGTTAGGATTTGATTTTGAAGGAGAGAGATTTGAAAAGAGATTTTGAAAATAATGGAATATAGTACAAAAATTAGTGGGAAACAAAAAATAATAATAATTTACTTGTTACCAGTACAGTCTGAATCCCCGGACTCTGCGCCTGCAAAAGATTTATCCCTGTACCAATTGTGTCAGTACTATTTATCTGTAAATAAATATCAAATAAATAACGTGTGTGAAGTAATGAACAGTACTTGGCGTTTGTGTGAGAATAAATTCAACAGCGAGCCAAAATACCGTATAAGAAAAATTCTAAAAACCAAGTATTCATAAATCAGGATATAAAAATCCAAGATTATATGAAACTCTTAATTTTTAGATTGAAGTTTTCTTGAAAAAAAGATGCGAACCGATAAATGTGTGACTGCTGTTAGCAATCAGTTTGAGTAGAATTGATTATGTGGAAGTGATGTAGGCTTTGTAGTTGATGGAACTGTTATAGTCTTTTTTTCATGTATGTAATGTATGTATTGTGAACATGAATGGCTTGTTATATTATGTGATGTGAACTCATCCACTGCTTGTAGAGACTGTCTTATTGTTGCAATTTGGAAACTGGAGCATGAATACAAGGAGTTTGGCTTGCTGAATTGTATGGATTGTGTTCTTATTTTTATTGAGTGTATGTGAAATGGGACCGAATATATGAATGCGGCATGGTTATTTGTTTTTGGATTTTGAATGAATGTTAGATAGGAACTATTGCTGCTGATATGGTTTTTTTTGTTTAGTATCGGTGTTGAACTGTTGTGATTTGAATGTGTACATGTATGTTTTATGCAGGGGAGGTGGTAACGAATAGTGCTGGGCTGCTATTGAATATGTAGCAGCAGGGTGATTCCTTCATGATGGAAGCAACCCTTTTATAGGTGATGAACTCTTGGAGATTGGAAGAAGATAAGTCTAGAAGGGACAAAGTAAATGGTGAACATGTACAGAGTGTAATGAGAAACTGTATTGAATGTTTTGTAATGGGGATTGGACTTTGATGTAATATGATGGCTGTGTGTATCTTTTTTGTAATTTTAAGTAACTTTGTATGTATTGTAATGAAGTATAATGTCAAGTGTATAGAAGTACAATGCAGTTGGTTTTTGCAGCGAGAATTGAAATGGCATGTGATGGTCTTCATTAAGTGATGTAATTGAATCAGATCTTGTAAATACAATGAAATTTGACAATGGGATTTGTGTAGTTTAACTTTTGGTATCCTTTAATGACTTTTCCAATGCTTGAATTCATACCCATGAATATGTGGATGTTAGGCATAACTTTGGTTTAAAAGGCGATCTTTTGAAATTGACTTTGACCAAAGTCAAAGAGCTTGATTGTGCGTGTGCGGTGCCTTAAACCAGCACTTATAATTCATCTCACATCTCCCTTTGAACTATTATACGCAACCATGGTTTATGCTTCGGATTTTAAGTAACAAATGACTCGCTTGAATGATGAAAGACGACTCCTCATGTGATGAGTAAGACTCAAGCGTTGCGAATAAGGGATTCTTGATGACCATATAACCAAAACTTTGAGGATTCATCTGATAACCATGATCACATTCACACAAACCATAATCCACGACCGCTGAGAATTTATAGGAAAACCCCTAAAGATGAAGAAACCTCTAATCCACTTGCTTTTGCTGAACTTCGATAGGGGAAAGCCTTGTACACTGAATAAGCCTTGGATGAACACGACAGCTTCAAAGCATAAAGAAAACCCTAACGTCAAGATTATTGATCCCATGCCAAACTTTATTGTTTGATGAATGTATGATATGTTAGATGATCTAGTGGAAGGTATGTACTTGAATGCGAAGCTTAAGCCAGTTAGAAATTAAGGGGTATGACAAATTCGGGGTATGACAATATTGTACTGAAGCGTTTTTCTCTTCCTGAATCTTTTCTAAACGCGGTTAAGTGCTTGCACCTTAGAACCGGCGCTCTGATGTCAATTGAAGGATAGAAAAACACTTAGAAAGGGGGGGTTTGAATAAGTGTAGCTTTAAAACTTGTAAGATAAAAACTATTTACACAATGATTTTTATCCTGGTTCGTTGTTAACTAAACTACTCCAGTCCACCCCCTTGAAGTGATTTACCTAACCTGAGGATTTAATCCACTAATCACACAAGATTACATTGGTTTTCCACTTAGACAACTTCTAAGTCTTCTAGAGTATACTGATCACAACATGATCACTCTCGAAACAAACTGCTTAGATACCCTCTAAGACTTCCTAGAGGTTTCTGATCAACAACCTGATCACTCTAGTTCTTACAACTTAATGTAAACAAATTCGTTTAAGAGTTACAATGCTTCTTAAATAAGCTATTGTCACAACTGTGATTTTCTCTTAAGTTTAAGCTTAATCTCACTAAGATATTACAACAGCAATGTAGTGAGGTTGATGATGAAGTTTGAAAGCTTTTAAATTTGACAGCGTTTCTGTAAGTTTGCGCAAGTGTTGTATGCAGTTTCTCATCAGAACTTCTATTTATAGGCGATTGAGAAGATGACCGTTGGGAGCATTTAATGCTTTGCGTAATCCGTACAACATTGCATTTAATGTTTCACTCTTTTGTCAACTACCTTGAGCCTTGCTTTCGTTGTGTCTACTGACGTTGCCTTTAATAGCTTCTAAAGTTCCTTTTTTCAGTCAGCGTAGCCTGCCATCTTGTACTTTCTTCTGATCTGATGTTTGTGTAAACAATGTTTGAATATCATCAGAGTCAAACTGCTTGGTGCAGAGCATATTCTTGTGTTCTGACCTTGAAGTGCTTCTTAGCGTGATACCATGAGAACTTCAGTGCTTATGCTTCTGATCTCAAGTTCTTCTGATGCTTCCATAGACCATGTTATGATTCTGCTTGACCATCTTCTGATGTCTTGCCAGACCATGTTCTGATGTTGCATGCTGAACCTTCTGAGTCAGTGCTTCTTGCGCTGATTTTGTGCATACTCTTTTTGTAATTCCTGAAATGGAAATTGCGTAGTATTAGAGTACCACATTATCTCATACAAAATTCATATACATTGTTATCATCAAAACTAAGAATATTGATTAGAACAAATCTTGTTCTAACAATATTAACTAACCCTTTCAAGGATTTTAAGGATTTAGGGCGCACAATTTCAGGTGCTCTTATCAAAGACTGAATTCCTAATCAAGGGGCAAGAGGATTTACTTTACCCTAGCTATATATCTGCCAATTCAAAGACACAGTACCTATCAAGGGGAAAGAGGATTTATTTTCCTCTGGTCGTATGCCTTCCAGTTCAAGGACACGATAGCTATCAAGGGGCAAGAGGATTTATTTTCCTCTAGCCATGTACCTTCAAATTCAGAAGTATCCCGAATCAGAGGCAATGACCCACTCGATATGGTGAGCTTGATTCTCAGAGAAGGACTCCTAAGGACAAAAGCCAAGATCCTTCGGACGAAGCTGTAACTGATTCAATGTCTAAATGTCGCAAACTAAATTTCCTAAAGATTCTTGAAAACATTGCATTTGCATTCATAACATCGCATAACAGGTTTCTACCACAGGTTTCTCACCTCCTCGCTCTTTATTTCAGCATCATGAATTTTGAACAATCAGTTAAGGATCTCCAAGCCTAAAACACTGAGTTCCAAGCCTTGATTCTGAATTTGTCCAAGGGGCAAGAAGAGCTGAAAGCCATGCTGACTAAAAAGAAGAATAAGAAGGGCAAGAAGACTCTAAGGAAAATGCTTAGACCGATCTTGCAACTAGGGATGCCGAAGCCTCTGAAGACAGTGACGAAGATAAGCAAGATGATGATGCTAGTATCAAAGCTGATGCAAAAAGTAATCATGATTCTGCCAAGCCCTCTGAAGAAGAAGAGGACTATCACCATGAGGATGAACATCCTGATGACAAATACAAGTTGTTGGAAGAACGTATGAAAGCCATGGAAATTCAAAAGGTACCCGGGCTAGACTTTGAAGAACTATGACTTATCTTAGGGGTTGTTATTCCCCCAAAATTCAAAACTCCGACCTTTGCTAAGTATGATGGAGTCTCCTATCCTAAACTACACTTGAGGTCTTATGTAAGAAAGATTCAGCCTCATACTGCTGATAAGAAGCTCTGGATCCATTTCTTTCAAGAAAGCTTATCTGGAACACAACTCGAATGGTACTATCAACTAGAGGGTACCAACATCCATACATGGGAAGATTTGGCAACTGCTTTCTATGTGCAATATCAAGACAATGTTGACCTTGCACCAACCCGCATGCAACTATAAAGTATGTCTATGGGGCCGAAGGAAAGTTTCAAGGAGTACGCTCAAAAGTGGAGAGACCTGGCAGGCAGAGTTCAACATCCCTTGACTGACTGAGAGTTAACTGACATGTTCATGAGTACACTAACGGGCCCTTTCTACAGCCACTTACTGGGAAGTTCCGCATCTGGTTTCACTGACCTCATACTGATTAGGGAACATGTTGAAAGCGGTATCCGAAGCGGTAAAATTCAAGTGACTACATATTCTAATACTACAAAGAAGGCGCACAATGAGAGGAATGAATCCGATACCGTGGGAGCAGTCCTGGCCTCTAATCAAGTGCTGGTACGACAAAAGGGAAACCAGCGTAAGCAAGGCGCATCTAAAAGACAATTTACAAAGATCAACATAACTTTGGCTGAAGCGTTACAACAGTTGCTGAAAGCAAGGTTGATTACTTTAAAGGATCCTCCTCTGAAGCCTAATACCGCATCTCATCAATATAATCCCAATGCAAGATGCGCTTATCACTCTGACAGCATTGGACATTGAAGGATAGAAAAACACTTAGAAAGGGGGGGATTGAATAAGTGTGACTTAAAAACTTGAGCGATAAAAATAAAATGCACAATTATTTTTATCCTGGTTCGCTGTTAACGAAGCTACTCCAGTCCACCCCCGCAGAGATGATTTACCTCAACTGAGGATTTAATCCACTAATCGCACGGATTACAATGGTTTTCCACTTAGCCGCAACTAAGTCTTCCAGAGTCTTCTGATCACAACCTGATCACTCCAGGAACAACTGCTTAGTTCACTCCTAAGACTTTTCTAGAGTCTACTGATCAACACGATCACTCTAGGCTTAGTTCACTCCTAAGACTTTCTGCTCAGCCAACTGCCAAGACTTCCTGCTCAGCCAACTGCCAAGACTTCCTGCTCAGCTAACTGCTAAGACTTCCTAGAGTATACTGATCAACTGATCACTCTAGTTCCTTACAACTTAATGTAATCTATTCAAGAGTTTACAAATGCTTCTTAAAAGCGATAATCACAACTGTGATATTTCTCTTACAATTTAAGCTTAATCTCACTAAGATATTACAACAGCAATGTAGTGAGCTTTGATGAAGATGAAGATTCTGAGTTTTGATTTGAACAGAGTTTCAGCAAGTGAATTTGAATTGTATTGGTGCGAAAATCGTTGACCTTGCTTCTCATCAGAACTTCATATTTATAGGCGTTGAGAAGATGACCGTTGAATGCATTTAATGCTTTGCGTGTTCCGTACAGCTTTGCATTTAATGTTATACGCTTTTGTCAACTACCTCGAGCCTTGTTCACGCTGTGTCTACTGACGTAGCCTTTAGTAGCTTTAACGTTCCTTTTGTCAGTCAGCGTAGTCTGCCACGTGTACTTCCTTCTGATCTGATGTTTGTGAATACGACGTTTGAATATCATCAGAGTCAAACAGCTTGGTGCACAGCATCTTCTGATCTTCTGACCTTGAAGTGCTTCTGAGCGTGATACCATCTTCTGATCTTCAGTGCTTCTGATCTCATGTTCTTCTGATGCTTCCATAGACCCATGTTCTGATTCTGCTTCGACCATCTTCTGATGTCTTGCCAGACCATGTTCTGATGTTGCATGCTGAACCATTTGAGACACATCTTCTGAGCGCTGAATTATGCGTACTCTTTATATATATTTCCTGAAAGGGAAATTGCATTGGATTAGAGTACCATATTATCTTAAGCAAAATTCATATTATTGTTATCATCAAAACTAAGATAATTGATAAGAACAAATCTTGTTCTAACAATCTCCCCCTTTTTGATGATGACAAAAACATATATAAATGATATGAATTTGCGATCAGAAAGAGTAGACGGCAAAAGACAAATTACACAGCTATAGCATAAGCATATGAATATGTCTCCCCCTGAGATTAACAATCTCCCCCTGAGATAAATAATCTCCCCCTGAAATAAATACTCGAAGAACTTTAATAAAAGACTTCCCTGATTATTTCGGTAGAGACGATCATATGAGCTTCTGCCTTCAGAGAATCCATAGCTTCTGACTTCTGCTTCCATTGGACAGCTTCAGAACTTGAATTTCTTTGATCTTCAGAACATTCATAGCTTCTGACTTCTGCTTCCATTCAGGACAGCTTCAGAACTTGAATTTCTGGATCTTTTAGAACATTCACATCTTCTGATTTCTGCTTCCCTCGGATAGCTTCAGAACTTTGAATGTCTACT